>NC_053431.1:86941422-87026302 GCF_007990345.1 Gossypium hirsutum
ATCCATGAATTTATGGTGATTTTTTGCATTCATGTTACTGCTGCTGTCCTGAGCAGGTTTATCACAATTTTACTCTTCTGACATATCCTTTCAGCACTTCATAATATCATATCCATTTGGCAACATATCATATCAATAACTTACCTATACTTCATAATAACCATTAGGCTATATGCATAAGGATTTACAATAGAGTTATGATTCTTTTAATATGTGCTTAACATATCATACTCAATCACATTATAGGCATTAATACTTAAAACTTACCTCGATTGCTAATGTACGTCAATTCCGACTATTCGACCAATTTCCCTTTTTTCCACGATCCGACTTCGTTTCCTTGAGTTCTTGAGCTAATGAACCAAATTTAAACTTATCACATCACTATTGTGTAAAACCACATTCGATTATATTATAATTCGGTTTGCAAGAAATACACTTATTCCTTATAACATTTAGCTTCGAGATCACCACCTCAATCATCTCAAGTACCAAACATGCATTAATACTCTCTTTAGTACAATATAAAATAATCGTACACATCTTTAATCACCTTAAACAAATTACTAAGTATTATAGAAAATCAAGGCATACTCATCGTTAGTCTTATTCGGCCATCTCAATACGTTCTAAGTGACCATATGTATATACGTCTATACTAAAGTGCTTTACATTAATAACACCATATCAACAATGTATAATGCCGACCCCTTTAAACCAATTATCCATACAAATATTATTTGTACACATTTCCTTACCTAAATTTCACATTCGGCAACCACTTAATCAACTTAACAAATTTTCTATACTTCAAAACCACAAGTAAATATCATAATTTGTATCATTACATCGATTAAACTAAATCATGCATTAGCTTTTAGCACATTCGGCCATTAAAGAGACAACCCAATTAACATTCAAACCTTTATAAGCTTAGATTTCCCAAGGCTGAATATCACATAAAAACCTTTAATACACATGCAAAGTTTACACTTTAACTAATTATGCATATACTAATAAACCGAATATTATTTAAACAACCATTTGAATAATTCTTTATCACATGTTCACAACCGGCATAACCATGTTACAAATTCAATACATAAAAATCTTCTTATCCAAGGCTATATTTGACCTATATGTATTTTCTTTACAACCATTCATCAACAATTAAGCACATGTTTAATGGCCGAATGCACATACCTCTTACTCATCCTTAACAGATTTTTTCTTATTATCAAGCTTCCATTTCCACTTAACTACGAACCATTTAAAACAATCAATATTTTACACATTGTCGAATGCATATATATATTCATCCAAACTCATAATTTCACAAGCTTAGCCTCATTTAATGACTACTTGTTCATCAAGACATTAAACACATCATGCATAACATACAAAGCATTCTTAGCCAAAAAAATACTATCACAAAACTTCCTTGGCCGAATGTCATCTTTTTCCATTAACTAGATTTTGCCATGGGCTTGCTTCAATACTTGAGACCACTCAAATAATATTCAAACTTAATCCTTCATTTCATTTCTCATTTTAGCACATATTTGGCTAATATAAAAATATATGCTATCAATTTAATTACAATTATAAATTTTCAACTCAAACTCATTCTTTACCTCGTCTTTCACCTTAATTCAAATTCGGCAAGTATATAAACATATATTAGCAATTTAATTATAGCATTCCACAATTAAGCACAAGTTTCATACTTCACTTTAATAACCGAATGATATTTTACTCAAACTTGCCCCTCATAGCAAATTTAATTAGTCTATCCTCATCCATAAACACTTATCATCAAAACATCCACAATCTAATCCTTGAAGCCATGACCGAATGCTTTATGAAATAAATTCACAAAAATTAACATATGGGTCATGTTGTGAGCTTCAAAACTAACAACATTTTGCAAATATTAAAAATAAAATACATGAAATCTCACCTTAATTCCCAACACCAAATGACCGAGTGCCTTTGGTGTTCTTTCCTTTATACCCTAGCCGAATGCTCCAATCATCCATCAAAATTACAAATTTTAGCATGGGCTAAGTAAGAGTCATGATTATTTACCTAAAACAAGATCAAATTTCACAATTTGACATAATATACTAACCTTTTTAATGACTCAAGTGACCAAAAATTCTTCCCCTCCTTTGTTTCTTCTATTCGGCCATGTTGAACAACAAAGAAAGGATTTTGTTTTTCCTCCCCTTTCACAAGTCACGGCAATGGGGAGTAAGGGGGAGACAACTTTGGTTTCTCCTCCCACTCACCTCATGTTTTATCATTCTTAATTCATTCTTTTATTTTCTAAACTCATAGTGCTAATAAAAGAATTCATATTATCCTCAATGACCCATCCATGGCCGGCCACTACTCATTCATAAGGGATATTTGACATGCAAACCCTTTATTCATATGACATGCACTAATTGAGCCTTATAGATTAACTATCACATTTTAAAAGTGTCACGCATAAGTCCCATCGACTAAATTCACATGCAATTTACTAAATCAAAGCTTAAAACTTTCACACATTCATATTCACATATAATAGTCATAAAATATGACGGCTAATTATTTTTATGACTTGATTTTGTGGTCCCGAAACCACTTTTCGACTAGGGTCAAATTAGGGGTGTCACATCCGTAGCTCAAGTTATAAATAATTTAATGACTATGACTTAAGTAGACAGGTTTGAATGAACTATAAATAATTGTTGAATTATAGAGAATGTTGCATATGAACATGAAATGTATTAAATTGATAATTAAATTTATTTATTTAGATCTAGAAGATTCAAATACGAAGCTATATCGAGGAAAGGAAAAAGTTCGGGATTAATAGATTTTTACTGTTTACAAACAAGTATCAAGGTAAGTTCATGTAACTTGAATTATATTCTTAAATGCTTGAAATGCATGTTTTTGATATGAATATGATTTGAATGTTCATTGTATGAAAATTTATGAAACATTGATATATTTGATAAAATAGGAAGAAATCCCGTTTGAATGAAAGGAAAATTCGATGGATCTCTGAATAGAAATTGACGGTAAAAAGGATCGAGCCCGGACGGGTGATCCTATCTTGATATAGCCCTCCCGAAGAATATGTGTAAAATGGATTTAGCCCGGACGGGTAATCCGAATTAGGGTCTGAATTTAGCCTGGACTGGTAATTCAGATCCAAGCTCATTAGAGTAATTGTCGTTGCAGGGGATTTAGCCTGGACTGGTAATCCCGCTGCAAGGTTGAGGTTCGCGGGAGTGTGCTCTCTGAAATGGAAATGTGCGCACATGAATATGAATTGACGGACCCAGAATTGTACACTAAAAGTGTACCTCTGAAAATCCATCGAAATTTCGATAAATTCAACGAGATAAATATGAAAAATAATAAGGGATTGAAAATCATGGTATTAATGAGTACATCAATCATGGTATATATATATTATTGATACATGGAAATTATTGTACTAACTTGAATCTTGAGTTTGTGCATGTTAGGGTAATAATGCATTGAATGGATATATGAATGTTTATTATATTGTATTGAAAATATTAGGTAAGTATAATTCTTGTTACATGAGCTTACTAAGCACAAAGTGCTTACCCCATTTCCTTTTTCCCTGTTTTGTAGTGTTAAGAGCTCGGAGGTCGGATTTGGTCGGAGACACATCACACTGTCAACCTCAGGATTTCGGTATATAAAGAAACTTTATTTTGGAAATCAATGGCATGTATAAGCTAACAAAGTAAATGTTAACGTGAAATGAATGTAAAGTTAGCCATTAGTATGGTTAACAAACCTGGTTATAGATATGTGATGACGTTATCTTATATAAATGCCTGAATCTATCATGAAAATATGTTGAATTAAAAAAAATTAAAAATTAATTCGTAAACTCCGGTAATGCCTCGTACCCTATTCCGGCAATGAATACGGGTAGGGGTATTACATTGACTCTTCTAAGAGTTACAACAAATCAAATTTATAAATAAAATAAAATAAAAAACATTTGGAACTTTAAATGCCATTTGTAGTTATGTTATAAAAATAAAAGAAAAAAGTTTACCTATTCAAAAAAAATAAATAAAAATGAAACTTTTCAATTATTAGATAAAGTTGTCATCAATAAGCTTAAAGAACAAAATTATAAATAAATTCATTTCGGATTAGTCCAAGTCAGTGTCAAACAACTTAGTTTTGAAGCCACCAAAAATACCTCAATTTTAATTTCTTTAAGGGACCAAAGACACGTAATAAGTTTAACGATTCCTTATTAGGAATAGTTGAAACAAGCCTATGTATTACCTAAATACATTTTAATTGCTATCCAAATTGTATGGTTTCATTAACTGATAAAAACATTTTAAAATCGTCGATCTTTCAAATTTGTACTCATAAATACTAGATGCACCTTGGATTCGAAGTGCTAACGTTAGTCTATCGGCTCCATTTCAAAGCCATGCATTCCGTAATCAACACCAAGGCTTTAATCCAAAGCTCAAAAGGAGAAACTCTTTTAATAGAAATAGACATCACAAGATCTCATACCACAATTCCAAAAAAAATACAATGGCATGAAATCCATCTCCTTATTAGATGGAAGCTAGAAGGTGCTACAAATCCTATTACAAAAACCCTTATTAGAAACACTTTATTAAGTGGAATTTCTCAACACTAAGATGACACAATTGAATTAACATTCGGTAGGCCACCCAAAATGCCCCCAAGACATTCTTTTGAAATAGGAAGTACCAGTATGACATTTAGGTGGTTAAATATAGAAGAATAATCAAATCCTGAAACACAAAAAATAGATTTTAGGATTGCTAGAGCCTCTATCTCTTCCATCCTAACAACATTTAGAATCAATTTATAAGGAATATATAATTCCTCAAATATAGCCCAACCTATCTATACTAGATAGGAAGAGAGCCCCAAAAATTCACCTAAGATGTCACCAACGTACTTATCAATGACTAATAATGTAAGACTATAAAAAATTCTAAAACTTTTGCACTAGAAAAATCTTTTGAGATTAATAAAGAATGATGTTGAAAATACTTTTATTCCAACAAGAATAAAAAAAATACTTTAAAAATTATGATAATAAGAAAGAATGTAATAGCCCAAAATTGGGTCTAGTTGGAACAGAGGTTTCGGGACCACAAAATTCGAGATAGAAATAATTATTTTATGATTATTTTGAGTTCTATGATATGATTGCATGATTGTGTTAAAATTTCGTGAAGAAATTCTATGCATAAAGTGCTCAATTTGAAGTTAGGGACTAAATTGAATAAGTTGCAAAACTTGCATTCTAGAAGTTTCTAGTATGAAATTGCTCTGAAATATTAATTAGGAGGTCTTAAATAGAAATTTTACCAATTTATAAGTTATGGAAAAAAATTGGACGTGGATGGAATTTTTGAAAGTTTAGTAAGGAAGGGCATTTTGGTCATTTGGTAATTAAAAGAAATAAAAAGGGAAAATAAAGCCAAAATTGACTCATCTTTTTCATGGAGGCCGAAATTAGCATGGGGGAAGCCATGGCTAGGGTTTTCAAGCTTTCCAAGCTCAATAGTAAGTCCGTTCTAACCCCGTTTTTCAAGTTCTTTACGTTTTTGGAATCCCGGTAATTTGATTAAGCTTATTCTAGCAATAATTTAAGCTAGGGTTCATATTTGGAAAAATATGCATAGGTGAAATGTGTTTATTTTGATGTTTTATGATAGAATATGAGGTTTTAAATTATGTTAGACAACTTGTGCTACTCGGTTTTGAGTGAAAACGAGTAAAAGGGCTTAATCGGTAATAATACCTAATAGTCATAAGTATATGTTAGAGTGAGAATTTGATGTTGCCATAGAAGGGAAAAGTGATCAGAATGTCATAAAACATAAGAATATGGGATGAATTTTAATTCTCGAGCCTAGGGGCAAAAGTGTAAATATGGAAAAGTTTAGGGGCAAAATTGTAATTTTTCCAAAGTTTGAGTTAAGGACTGTTTTGAATATTACATTAATTAAATAAGTAAAATATGATGTTTTAGATCTTGGAAAACGAGATTTGAACCTAGAATGAGAGAAAAATTGAAAATTGGGAAAGTAAAATGGCCGTTTTAGTATCGAGGTAAGTTCATATGTATAATAAGCATTAATTTATGCATGTTTCAATGTAAAATTGATATATTTACTATGATTGTCGAGGTGTTGAAAGTATGTAAGTTCGTGTGATAATAATACATCAATAATGCTGTAATTTATATTTGAAAGTTAAATTTAGTGAATTAATTGAATTATGTTAAATTAAATGTTTATGGTGCCCAGTTTATGAATTGATTTAAAAATATGTCTATGGTACATAAAGTGCATTGAATTATCATACATAAATGCGATTTCTATGATTATGGATATTATTGGAAATTGTAAGTTCATATGATTTTTAATAAGGCAATGTGTAATTTAATGTTATTGCATTGATATTAAATGAGATGTAAGTTTATATGTAATTAATACATCAATTTTACTTGTATTATGATATTTTATAATAATGTTGGAAATATGTTTGTTGATAATTACCTGATTGGTGAAATTTTTGGAAAAGAGAGAGAAATCTCGGTTGAACCTTCGGAAAGATTGGATGATACAGATGGTATGTAGCTAGGTCACATGTATGGTGCTGAGTGCACATCATGTGTACAAGAGAGCTACAAGACATTATGATGTAGCTAGGTCGCATGGGTGATACTATGTGTACACCATGTAGACAAGAGAGCTACGGGATATATGTAGCTAGGTCGCATGCATGGTTCCAGGTGAAGGACACCATGTAGACAAGAGAGCTACGAGATAAACTGGCTAGGTCACATGGGTGGTACTAAGTGTTCACCATGTGTACAAGAGAGCCGAACTATATGATGGGTGGAGCTATGTGCTGAAACCACCAAGTATCGAGGATTGATCCGAAGTGTTCAATAGGAGACTCTCTATGTATTGCTTTGTGAGTTTTGTGATGAATAAGTGCAGGAACTTGGTTATGTGAATGATGTGTACATTAAGTGACCGGGATGTGGCAAGGTTATAAACAAGTAAGTTATACGTGAGGATGATTTTATAGTGACCTTGTGATCATGGGCCTATACTTGTGATGTATGAAAATTGGTGAAAATGATTTGTGATATGTATGTTAAAATGAGGTTAATACAAAGAAAGTGTGAAAGAGTGGATTAGCAATAAAACTGTTTTGGACAGTAGCAGTGACGTGACTTTGAAAAATCACCAAAAATAGTATAAATTGAATCAGAGACTGAATGAGATATAAAATTAAAGCTTAATTAGTATATTTTCATATAAAAAAAACATAGCAAGCAAAGTTGTTCTATATTTTGAGATATTTATGTTTTTTTGATACTGGTTCAGAATGATTACGTGATCCCCTGTTCTGACTTTGGAAAATCACACAAATTTGGAGAAAAATAATTAGAGGCTCAAACTTATATTTTTAAAATCCCCAATTAGTCTATTTTCAAGATAAATCAACAATAACATTATCCAATTCCTGTAATGTGAGATAATTAATTTTTAGTGAAGAGAGGTCATAACTGTCAGAAAGTGAAACAGGGGAAAATTTAATGAATAAACTGTACTAATTGGATAAACCAAAAATTATGAAAATTTTATGGTGGAAATATATGTGAGTCTAGTTTTAGGGGAAATTTACGGATCTTAATTTGGAGCTCTTTAGCTCGAATTATAAATAAGTAAGTGACTATGACTCGTGTGGATAGTTTGATGTGAGTATTTATTAGTAAATTGTGAAATCGTACTTACAAGAATGCTATATACATTAAGGATGTGGAATGGAGAGGAGGAGGAGGAAAATAAATACATGTGGAATACATGGAAACTATGGTATATGAAATATTGATATAATGAAATAAATGATATGTGTTTATAAGAAAACAGAAAGAGAATGATATGTATCATGACATGTATATATATATATATGACTAGTCTCAATGTAATGCTTGTTGGGTATGGAGTTGAATTGAAATGTTTCAGGCAAACATGTTATTCTGCGCATCTGAATTGTGGTATTTTATAAAGATATGATCTAGCTTTAAATATGAATGTTTGATGATTAAGCTGAAGATATTTGGTAAGATGATAATCTTGGTATAAATGTATAAGTGTGTAAGAGATTAAGGTTGACCAAAGCTTGGAAAATAGCCTAGGTATATTCCACACAGGCAGAGACACGACCATGTGTCTCAGCCGTGTATGGAATACGACTTTGGGACATGGGCGTGTGGAACCTTAAAGCATGAAATTTCCAAGATTTTCGTAAGTTCTCGATTTAGTCCCGAACCCTTTCTAAAGTATGTTTTGGGCTCCGTAGACTCAAATAAGGGACTATGTGTAAGTGAATGAACGTTTTGAAATATGAATAAAATTTTATGGCCCGTATTTTAGTTTAATATTTGTATGTTTGTTCGGTAACGCCTCGTACCTTATCCCGGCCTCGGGTACGGGTAAGGGGTATTACAAAGAAAGCATTTTCCAAGAATATTACAAATTTATGAACACTCATAAAATCCAAATAAAATTCTTTGAATGGTTTGAAGATCATTATTTGAAATCTATCAATACAATCAAAATTAATAATAGATGACAAATAAAGGACAAGTTGAATCTTAACATCCCCATTTAACGAAGGTTCAATATCTTCATAAAAATATTGAAACAAAAGCAAACCCTTTTAAGAATGAGAGCTCCTAATGTAGGAGAATAAATCTCATCCAAAGACATTAAAATGAGAGTGGAAAAAAAACAACTATACAATCTCAACCTTCATACGATAAGAACACAATTAGATTATATTGAATATTTGGTAGAAAGCCAGCTAATGAGGAAAGAATCAATAAAAGAAATGATTGAAAAAAGTTCTAAAGAACCAATATTTACATCATATGAAATACCAAATCTTTCCAAAAAACCCTATCGAAACCATCTTTTTATTTCGAAAAAACGGGGATCGACTTTTAAAACAAAGTGTGGAGTCGCCACCAATCTTTTTGTTTAGGTGTGATTGAATCACCTAATAAAAAATTTTATTCCATTTAAATCAATTTTGGTCTACGTAAATTTAAAAATGGGTTCGGGAGCCGGTTACGTATGAGGAAGGGTTAGCACCCTCACTACGCCCAAAAATTGGTACCAGATTGATTAAGTGCTGTCCTAATGTCCAAGATTTTAGAAAAAATTTTGAAATATGGTTCTTTTTAAAACATTTGAGTGGTTCAAGTTGGTCGTCAAAATTCTCTCGTTTCAAAGGTATACAGCATCACATCCAGCACGATAGGAGACGATTCTTTATACCCTTGAAAACACGATTGATTTATGACTTCCAAAAGCTCATATGTTGAAAATTACAAAAGGATGTCCAATTATTTAGTCCAACGAAAAATCGAAACCCAGCACGGTAGGACACGATTTCCCGAATTTCCAAACATTGAACATTGCCTTATTTTAGAATTTTTAAATAGAAAATTGTAAACTAGTTCAAAACACATTTATTTGACTTGAAGTAAAATGGAATAATTAATTTTAAAAAGTTGGATCTCACAAAGCAACATTTGTACAAAAGAGGAATAATAAACATGGGACAATAAACACACATAAAGTACAATATTTGGTGAATGAAGATAATATAACCTTATTTAACTAACTTACAAAAAAAACAATTAAATATAACTAATCTAAGAAAAATGTTGTAACACCCCTATCCCGTAACCATTGCCGGAATAAGTAAGGGGCATTACCGGACTTGTAACTCATGACAAAACGGTAAAACTTTTTTTTTTTGGATCATTCATTTGGATAAACACTAAACACAGCCAGGGATAAAATGTAAACTTCTATAAGTAAACATTCAAAAGATGCCATTTTCATATGGCTTATATACAATAGTCAAAATATCATTCTACTATATTGTCTATCCTATACATGCCATAAGCTAAGTCTAATTACATAGTTGCCGTAATGGTAGATAGTGTGACGAAGTGCTGATAATCCCCGAACTGGTAGTCAGAATCCACAACCTATAAACCAAAACATGATCGAACAGAGTAAACTTTTGTAAGCTTAGTAAGTTTTAAGCAAAACAAAGTGTTCTCATTCACTATCATTGGTCATTCATTTCAACTGTTCGATGAAGTTAATCTAGAGCTTCATCTTGAACTATAATATCAATAAACGCATCACTTGGCTGTCACATATATACTTTCGAATAATAATGACCTAGATGGTCAAATATTTCCAAAGCACATTCTTCATCAATTTTCAACTTTCAATAATCCTTTCCACTTGTTCATAATCACATCCATATTTTTAAGTATTTCAACATGACAAGTACTAAATTACCGTAGGCACATAAAGAACCAAACATATTCCTTATCACATATACGTAAGCTTACAAAACATAATCCTTACCTTGTACTGGCACATCTAGCTGAACCCAACCCATACTCAAATCATAAGGCTTTTGGGCAGAATATGCACTAATACATAAGAATATTTCATCACATACTTTATTATACAAGCATACCATTACCAATTAGATCATTCTCATATTTGGAGTTCTAATATTAATCACATTTACCTACCTCTTTGATACTGATAATTCACCTCGAAATCACTCCACCGATGAGTAAGTAATACGTACCTGAACATCTTAAATACATAATACTTATTTGGTGGTAACTTATTGCAGATACTCAATATCAAAGTCTTACTTGAATCCTAGCATTTAGCCGTCGGGTCTTTAAAGCTCGGATATAGTACGAGCACGAAGCCTACGGACATTAATCAGGATAATATTCTCGCATAAAGCCTGCGGGGTTTTAACCCGGATATAGTACTGACACAAATGCCCTTCGGGACTTATCACATTTATACACCTTCACATCCATCACATTGGCCATTCGGCCTTATCACATATATACACCTTCACATCCATCACATTGGCCATTAGGTCTTATCTCATATATACACTTTCACATTCATCACATTGGCCATTCGGCCTTATCACATATATACACTTTCACATTCATCACGTTGGCCACTCGGCCTTATCACATATATACACTTTCACATTCATCACATTGACCATTCGGCCTTATCACATATATACACTTTCACATTCATCACATCGGCCATTAGACCTTATCACATATACACACCTTGTACATCAATTTCATCATAACAAAATTGACTAGGTATACTAGTCATTTACGGCTTATAGCTTCACTTTAATACGGATTTGGTACTTTGATTACCAATATTTAATCAATAGCTTATAAGCAACTCAAATAGTTTTATTAAGGTTTACAACATAATCACAAATTCAGCACAAGCTGTTTTTCCTGAGCAACAGTCATTAAATTATTCGTAAATGGAGCTACGAAACTCCAAATGAAGTGCCGTTAATTTTCCATGAAAATAGACTCATACATATTTTATCCAACAAATTTTCAGAATTTTTGGTTTGGCCAATCAATGCCAGATTTTTCTTAAAGTTTCCACTATTTCACTGTTTGACTATGCTGACCACTCTGCACTACGAATCAAATTTCTCATTGTACAAAATTCAAAATATGTTCTAGTTTATTTCATTTGAAACTAGACTCACTAAGGCATCTAGAATATAAATTTTGTCTTTTAAAATTTTTTGTACAATTTATAATGATTTTCTAAAAACAGAACAGAGGATTACAGTGTCATTCTGCGCTGTCTCACACAACTTTAAGTATCTCATTATCGGAAATTCCTTTGCTTACACGGTTTCTTTTATAAGAAACTAGACTCATTAAGCTTTAATTTCATGTCTCATTCAGCCTCTAATTCAAGTCCATAAATTTATTGTGATTTTCTAAAGTCACGTTACTGCTGCTGTCCTAAGCAGACTATTTCAAATTACCCTTAAATTCCCAAGCTCAAACACTTAAGAACTTACCATTTGAGCTTAGAACATATCATGGCCACATCATATCTTATTAAATCAACTCATCATGTCCTATTATAATTGAATTTACTCAACGTTTAATCACTTAAAACTTACCTCGGAAGTGGTCGACGACTAGATATCCACGGCTATTCGTTTACTTTCTCTTTATCCAAAATTGCCCCTCTATGCTCTTGAGTTTAACTAACAAAATTTAAACTGTTTTAATCACCTTGTTATATCATTAAAAACAACAAGGTAAATCTTCTCAATGAAACTCATACATAAGGCAACACCTCGATACATCTGCACACATTCGGTATTTCATAAAAACCATCCCAAATACATTTACCTAGGTATCACCATGTCGCCTTATATACATATACTAGTTATGTGGTCAATTTTACCGATGACCTATGCATATAACTAATTACACCTTTAATAATATTCACAAAGCCGATTATCCACATGACTACCTTAGCATATTATTAGTTAGCTTCTTATCCAAATTTGCCATAAAGAAAATTAACTCATATACCCTCAAGTGCATAAGCAATTGCATCCAAAGGACACTTTAAATGCATGTTATGAAAGTAACCGAATGCACATATATTTATACCAAGACATCATATACTTCAAAACCAACTATCAAGGCATAAAGCCGAACCTTCAAAATCAATTATCAATACACGTTCAAACATGCCCTCCTACAAATATACAAGTTCTCCCTTGGTTAAACTAAATCATGCTTTAAGGTTTAACACATTTAACCATTAGAGAGTTAATCAAATTAGCATTCAATTATTCTATACACCCACCATTAACCGAATCTCATTTAATCAAATTTATTTCTTGACAATTTCATCACATTCGGTCATTGGTAATTTAATCCTATAAAAATTCAAATTTTACTTCAATTCACTAAGGTGAGGTTATTATAATTTAACCTCTATTTCCGAATGCCCCCTTCTCCATAAAACCATCAAAATTTCAAATTATAATAGGTTCATAACTCATTTAACCACTAATTCCATGCCAAGCATAAAAAGGCCATGGGTTTTACACCTAACTTACAAGACCATAAAACATAAAGGTTTAATGTTCATCTTTAACACAATTACCACACTTCAAACTAAATTTTCAGCTTCATATATCCCACACCAGATTTTTTTTTTCCATGCTCAATTTCCATGGCCGAATGAAATTATGCCCTAATTCATGAACTTAAACAACATTGGCCAACTTTCCAAGCTCATTTGAGCCATCAAGCACATTTAGTTTGTTCATACTCAACTAGAATCAATTATCCTCCCAAAATCATCAAACATACAAAATATACCCCATTAAGCTCATGACCGATTGCTACATGCTTCATGAACACAAAAATTTTCACATGGGTCTTGTTGCAAGCTTCAAAACCAACCAAAATTCACAACTTTTCAAAGAAAATAACATGAACCTTACCTTATTTGAAGTCTTCTTTTGCCGAATGCCCTAAGCTCAAAGGTTTCTATTTTGTTTCTCAACTCACGGCAAGAAGAAGAAGAAATGGCCTTGTTATTTTCACCTCAAACATGTTTTATTCATTTATTTCATTAACTTTTATTATTTCTATTTATGAAACCACTTTCTTTAATATAAACAAATATATTATTAACATTATTTACTAACATACAAAGCACAAAATGCCAAAATGTGTCATTCATGCCCATCCTTGCCGTCCACTACCAAGAAAAAGGAATGTTTGACATGCAAGTCCCTCATGCTTCAAACCATGCAATTTTTAGCCACTTCCAATTAACCTATGACATTTTCAAGATTTTTCACATAAGCCCCTTTTTATTTATTTCACATCCAAATGACAAAATTTAAAGCATGAAATTTTCACACATACTTATTCATAAATAATAAGCATAAAATATAACAATTAATTATTTTTGTGACTCGGTTTTGTGGTCCCGAAACCACTTTTCGACTAGGGTCAAATTAGGGGTGTCACAAATGTAACCAAATTTTCAATCATAGATGGAGAACATTTGGTATATCAATACAAAAATCAATACAAAAAAAAACAAATGCAACAATAATATATATGGCATAATATAAAACAATCAATACAAAATGTATAAAACAAAATAGAAATTAGAAGCCAATGTGATATAAAACAATTTTTAAAATAATGATGAGTTGATGAACACATAATATACATAATAAATGAATTGATGAATTTGAAATAATTTGCATAAAAAAACTAGGTTTATATATAATTATTAAAATAGATGTTATAGAGTGAATACATTTGAATCAAATAATATGCAAAATAAAAATATTTATTGAAAATTGACAATATACACAATAAGGGAAAATTTAAATAATACATAAAATTTGAAAGGATAGTAAAAATATATATTAAAATATAATCTTGGGAAATAAACTATATACATAATAGATTAAACACACACACACACACACACATATATATATAAATTTTAGAAGCAATAATATGTAACAATAACATGGAATTAAATATGTATCTAGGATCAAATATATGTACCAATATATACAAAAAAACATTTAAACAAAATATTATATAAAATGTTAAAACAATTTGATGTAAAAAGAACTTCAAAATGATGATTTTATAAAAACAAAATAAAGTTATTAAAATAGCTCAACACATATATAAAAATATTAAGAACTTTAAAATAATAAGCATTACAATTTGTAAACTCAATTAAAATAATATATGTACAAATATATATAAAAATATTTAAATGAAATGTTATACTAGATGTTAAAATAATATAATATTAAGTTTCAAAATAATAATTTTTTTAAAAAAAGAAGTAAAATTATTAAAGTAATCTCAACACATATAAAAAATATTAAGTGAATTATCTAAAAAAATAATGAATTATATAAATAGAAAACTTAATTAGAATAAATCTAAAATAACAGGGATAATTTATTAATAAAATAAACTACTGGAATTAAAATAGGGACCCATGCGCAACGGGCGCGAATTCACAAGGACCAAAGCTGGAAATGTCCCTGATCCCGAAACGCTGCGCTGAGGCACGGGCTAAATTGCAACAGCGCACAGATTTTAGGAAAAATTTTAAAAAACAAATAAAACACTAATTGGAGCCAATTGAAATGTGGCACAAAGGGGAAGGACTTATGCCGCAAATATCCCTCCAAGACCAAACACGCGGATCTTGACCGTGCGTGGGTCAAGTCATCAGGTTGCAGCTCTTTAAACGGTGCCGTTTTGAGGCCATTGAAATTGGCCTAAAACGATGACGTCTGATGCTCCTTATAACCACAAAAAACAAACCTTAAAATGAAGCCTTCAACCATTTACAAAACGAAAACCTAAGTTGCTCTCTCAAACCTTCGATTGACCAACAGTCCCTTATTTGGCTACTCTCGTGCCTCTCTTCTCGACGGATGGCATCATACAATGGCCAATCAAAGGCCTCATTCAACCATAAGTCCGTGAGTTTGGCTCACAAGCCTCAAGATCGTCACCTAGTTTCGATTGTGACGAAACAAGCAAGGATTCGAAGGCATCAAAAAACGCAGATAAGGTTCTCTTTTCTTATTATGCAGTAAATAAAAATCATGAAGAAAAAACATGAAAATCAAATCGAAGGAAAAGCTAAAAATCACCTTTTCTATTTTGCTTTCGTAACGCTCTCTTTTTTTTGTATTTAGTATTCGTATTTCAGTGTGCGTAAGATTTTCAGAGTAAAAATGATGGCTTTTTATAGCCGAATTTACAGAATTAATAAAAAATAAAAAATTTACTTTCCTTCTGTCATTTGGCTGTGTATTCTGTTAGCTGCTTCTCGTGTATTCTGTTGCAAGTATGGCCATACGGAGGAACGAGGGGAGGCACGCGTGAAGGAGGTCGTGCATGGGAAACCATTCGTGGGGAGCCCGATCTTGGCTAGCTGCTGGTGTTTTCCAGAAACCTCTAGGGTTTCTGGTGTTTTCAGTTATTGGGCCTTTTTTCGGGTCATTTTGGGTCTCGGGTTTGGGCCCGAAATTTTGTAGATGGGTTAGGTTTGGGTTTAATTTAGGCCCGAAATTTTGTAAATGGACATTGGCCTTTTAAACAATTTAGTTTATTACTTATTTTTGTTTTTTATTTTTGGTTTTTTGGTTTTTTATGGGCCTGGGCGAAATGGGCCTATTACAACCCCAAAATGATTTCTTAACAGAAATCCAAAATAGACTTGATGCTTTAGAACGTTATAAGTCTAAATTAGTAGCCCCAGATATCCCAATGCAAGCTCAAACTTAGTTAACACATTGCACCAATCTTCTTAATTTGGCTCTAACTAGTTAGATGAACAATGTAACACCCCATTACCCAACATGATTGTTGGGTCTAAGCTAAACGATGCCATATTTGTTGTCGGAGCAACTATGGTCACAATTTTTATTAATTCAATACTTTATGTAACACCTCAAATTTTGGGGTTAAAAGTTTTTAGATTTGTAGGTAAGCTCAGTGGTAAAGTCGAACAATTGTGTTTTTTTTCCATTTTAATGTCAGAATAAGCCTACTAGTTCAGTGGTTTTGAGTGTGGTAGGTTACCTTCGATTTTTATGTTCAAGTCCTTACGTGTGTTTTAGATATTTATGTTTTTTTAATTATTTTTTCTATTTATTTTTTATCTTATTTTAGCTAGTGAATTAAAAATTAAAGCACGTTTTTTTCTCCATCTTTAGCACTTTTTTTGTCTTTTCCTCTTTCTCCCTTTCATTTTTCATGGTGGCTTTGTTTTTGGGAATCGTTGTAGTTTGTTCTTTTTATTTTTTTCTCAATTTCTCATATCATTGCCCTCACATTTCCTTCTAATAGGATTTTGAATCGGGTAAGTGTTGTCTTTTGGTATGTTTTTCTGTGACTTTTAAGTTAAATTAGTTGAGTTCTTAGATTAGTTGTTTGTGGAATTGAGATTTCAATTAGGTAAGTGGTGACATCCGATCCGTTCGGGGGCTTTCGTTTGCGAAATCAAGTGTATGTCCGGAAACTCTTTTGTTCCTTTATCGAATTGCTGCTTATGTTCTATAAAATTCGACAATTTCTGTGTGTTTCCAAAATTGACTAATCGGAATGTTGTGTCGGTTTTAAGTTGTTGTTGAATCATAGGAAATTCTGCAATTTCTAGTTTGTTTGTTTGTTGTTGTTGTTGTTTTTTTTTTGCGTTTAAACAATTGGGGGTCAGTTTGGTGGTGAATTTATGTGATTTTCAAGCTATTTCGGTGTGGTTTCATGACCACACGGGTGACTACATTGGCATGTGCCGTACGTGGGTGGTACACACAGCCTTGTGTAGTTAGGGATTTAGGGTTTTAAATGACTATTGGTGCCACATGATCATGTGGCTGCATTTTGGGGATTTTAATCGATATTCACATAGGTGTGCGTTTTGGACAAACGACTGTGTCCCTTAGCCACATAGGCGTGTGAGACTTCCACATGGCCATGTCTGCCCTGCACCGTATTTTAGCCATTTAGGACAGAACATGGGCTGTTCACATGACCATGTCACTTGGTTATACGGGCGTGTGTCATAGTCACACGACTGTGTGTCTCTGCTCACATGGGCGTGTAAATCTTCCACATGGGCATGTAGATTTTTACAAGGCTGGGGCACACGGTCGTGTGGCCTTTTCGCAGATTTTTTTTGTGTTGTGTTTTGAACCATCTAGTTTCCTTTGTAGTCCAACATTCGTTGAGACCTCTGTAAATGTGTAGGAATTATGCTTCCGCTTAGATTCGAGTATGTGTCCTAACTCATGTGTGACTTTTGTGTGTATGGCATTGATTGAATGGATGTGTGCTCTTAAAGGCATTGGCCAAATGCCTATGTGCTCTTAACGATGTTAGGTGAATGTGGAATTGTGCTTATTGCTATGTTGCTGAATAGTCCTTTGAGCATTGCTTCTGTTAGTCTGAATGTGCTATAAGCTTGTTTTATTCACTATATCTGTATACAATAAGCATGATTGATTTGAGCATGCATAAAATTGGGGATTTAGTTACGAAGAGAAAGAAGTCTCATATGATTTTGATAGTTTTAACTACAATTCATTGTACAACAATTTGTCACACTGTACTACACATATGCTAGCTCAACTGCATAGTGTTATTTCAGTGGCATAGTTCCACTTTACGTGGTGTGTAAGGTGGATGAACCTATTATGGTTCTATGTGGTGTGCAGGGTGGATGAGTGTAATACCCCTACCCGTATTCATTGCCGGAATAGGGTACGAGGCATTACTGGAGTTTACGAATTAATTTTTTTTTATATTCAATATAGCCCTTTTATAAATATCTAACTTCCCTGTAATATTAAATCGAGACCAATCCACATCAACCAAATCAATTCAACATATTTTCATGATAGATTCATGCATTTATATAAGATAACGTCATCACATATCTATAACCAGGTTTGTTAACCATACTAATGGCTAACTTTACATTCATTTCACGTTAACATTTACTTTGTTAGCTCATACATGCCATTGATTTCCAAAAAAAAAGTTTCTTTATATACCGAAATCCTGAGGTTGACAGTGTGATGTGTCTCCGACCAAATCTGACTTCCGAGCTCTTAACACTACAAAACAGGGGAAAAGGAAACGGGGTAAGCACTTTGTGCTTAGTAAGCTCATGTAACAAGAATTATACTTACCTAATATTTTCAATACAATACAATAAACATCCATATATCCATTCAATGCATTATTACTCTAATATGCACAAACTCAAGATTCAAGTTAGTACAATAATTTCCATGTACCAATAATATATACTATGATTGATGAGCTTGTCAATACCATGATTTCCATTTCCTTGTTATTTTTCCATATTTATCCCGTTGAATTTCTTGGAATTTTTGATGGATTTTCAGAGGTACACTTTTAGTGTACAATTCCGGGTCTGTCAATTCATATTCATGTGCGCACATTTCCATTTCAGAGAGCACACTCCCGCGAACCTCAACCTTGCAGCGGGATTACCAGTCCAGGCTAAATCCCCTACAATATAAACTCATAGAGTATTGTCGGGATGGCCAGTCCAGGCTAAATCCCCTGCAACGACAATTACTCTAATGAGCTTGGATCTGAATTACCAGTCCAGGCTAAATTCAGACCCTAATTCGGATTACCCGTCTGGGCTAAATCCATTTTACACATATTCTTTGGGAGGGCTATATCAAGATAGGATCACCCGTCCGGACTAGATTCTTTTTTACCGTCAATTCCTTTTCAGAGATCCATCGAATTTTCCTTTCATTCAACTGGGATTTCTTCCCATTTTATCAAATATATCAATGTTTCATAAATTTTCATACAATGAACATTCAAATCATATTCACATAAATAACATACAATCTCAAGCATTTAAGAATATAATTCAAGTTACACGAACTTACCTTGATACTTATTTGTAAACAGTAAAAATCTACTAATCCCGAACTTTTTCCTTTCCTCGATCTAGCTTCGTATTTGAATCTTCTGGATTTGGTGCAAAAATTATGAAATACCAGCTTAGAGAACCCTCCTATGGCGTTTTTAGCTGCTGGAATTGAAGAGAAATGAAGAGAAATCTAGATATTTCCTATTTAGTCCTAGTTTTATTTAGTTAATTTTGCAATATTCCAATTTTACCCTTAATTTATCAATTTTTCTGCTGATTTCATACCCTTGCCGTCCAGCCCAAATAACTTTTGGGTCTAATTGCCTTTTAAATCCTTTCTCATTAGACTCTTAAGCTATTTAATCACTCTAGCAACTTTTACACCTATTACAATTTAGTCCTTTTCATTTAATTGACTACCCAAAAATTAAAATTTCCTAACGAAATTTTAATACCACATTAATAACATTTCATAAATATTTATAAAATTATTTTCGACTCGGTTTTACGAGATAGAGGTCCCGATACCTTATTTTACCCAATTTCTTCAATAATTTCTTTTTCTAACTAATCATTAAATCGATAAAATTTTCCTATCAATATTTTCATACGATTTTCCTATCATATAAATTTTCAAGCAAAAATATTGAAATAAATTTCTCTTTAAATCGGATCTATGATTACGAAACCATTGTTCCGATAACCTTGAATTTAGGCCATTACAATGAGCCTTCTGTAGCCCTTATGTGGTATGTAGGATAGACGAAGAGGTATTTGGTTGGATGGGTGGCTTTTCTACTTGTCACATATTTTATGCATTTGAATTTATGACTATTTGTATGATCATTACCACATTTATGAAATTCTTTGAATATTCTATGTTGATTGGATACATGAGTGTTTGTTAATGACAACTTTCCATTTATTAGATTGTCGTTTGAGATGTTTATATATGATTTGTAAACATATGCTTTACTGGATTATATGTTAAGTTACTCCGTCTTTTTCCTTTTGCTTGTTTCGGACTCACACTGAGGTCATGTAGCTCACCCTCTTAGTTTTCTCCCTTTCAGGTACTCTCGTGTTCTGTAGCTGGACTTAGCATACTGAAGGTCTCAAATGGGACAACTTTGAATTAATAAAACAAAGTGTTTCTTCAAATCTTAAATTGTGAACTATTTTTGGACTGTAATTAAGTAAAAGAGCTGTGGTATGAATTTTATTTTGGACTAAATTTTAGTAACTATGAAATTATATTTTTGAATGTTTTTAACGTAAATTAGATTTTTTGTTTTGAATCCTAAATGGTTGAACGATTTAGTTTGAACTTAGAAAATTGTGCTCGAAATGAGATGTTAAAAATTCATTTTGTAAAAATTGCTTTTAGATCACTTCGGTGGTCAATATGACCTCTGAGCTCTGACCAAAAATTCTAGTCGGGTTTTGGGGTGTTACACTTTATATTCACTAACATGTTCATTACACAATCATATTATAATATATAATCTTTTTGGGGGTTTATCTGAGATTACGAAAGCTCTTTCGATAACCTAAGACCAAATATAGGACTAAAATGTAAAGTTTCCGAACTTTATTGAGCTGGTGTTGCGCCTTCAAGGGTGCAATATCGCAACTTCGAAAATAGTGAGTTGACATTGTGACCTCAAACATGGAACATTGCGACGATGATAAACTGACGTTACAACATTAATAGAATTGTTTTGTGACTTTGAGGGTAGACCCCTATCACCATTCATTCAATTGTTTTAACCTGTTCATTTACAAAACTAGGTAACCTATAGGCCTAAAAAATACCATGAAACACATTTCATATAATCTAATCATTTAAAAACTCATATACACATTTCATATAATCTAATCATTTAAAAACTCATATAAGCCTTAACATTTCATAAACATTTCAATAACAAACATCTAATGGAGAAAATGTTAAGTTAACCATTTACAATATAAAAACTGATTCAACCTCAAGTACATACCATGTATTGAAACATAAAGAATTAAATGTAAACCATTCAGATGTTGTTTCACCTCTCGGGACTTCGAGATCTACTGATACCTTCGCATGGAGTAAACAAATTGTACTTTGAGAGATAAATCTTAGTGGTACTTTTATGATTCAAGTAAAGAAAACATTTATACATAATGTATAACATTTTCAATGTATCATCTAGTAAACAATCATAACCATTACCATTCATATATCAAAAACTAAGATTATACACAATCATATATAATCAAATTCATAAACTTTCACCATGAACAATCATTGTAACATAACATATCATACTTTTTACTTAACATTATTACATTCCATTTCAATTCAATCTCAACCGTTTATACATATCATTATTCCATTTTCGTATCAAATCCATTGATTTGTCATATTTCCACATTGGCCCTCCAAGCTTGTATAACTAGTTTGCATGATCTTTCACATGCTATTGATATTCATATACCGTATATGGGCATTTTTATTACCAATTCAATTCAAACATCATTTAAGCAATTCACTTTTTATAGTCCTTATTAATTTGACTTGAACTTGAATAGATAGACAAATTCCAACCAACAAACCAATTTGGCACCAGTCCATCATTTGAACATCCGAAGTATATAAATTGCGCCTAGCACTCATCGGTATAACCGAAGTAAAAGTTTTTCCCAAACTCATCGAGTGTTCAAAGAAAAATGCACCTAACACTCATAGACATATAGTCGAAGTAACCCATACTCAGTCTATCCTATGACATGCCGACTATATCCGAGTTTGCCCAAACAGTTAATAGGCTACCAATGTTCAATTACATTATACAATCCAATACATACATAATTTCTTATTCAATTTCATAATCATATTTCAATTCATCATTAATTAACAAATTTCTCATATCACATAACATTTTTTCAATCCATTTTCATATAACATATCATGTATCAGTTAAAACATGCTACTTTCTATTTTGTTCAATTCAATCCAATATCTCGATATGCAATATCAATATTTGAAATTCAATTTATACGACAATTATATACTCACCTCAAAAATCAATCATACAGAAAACATGAATATGCAAACAAGTATATTGATCTTGAATCATAAAACTACAAACCAAATCCTTGCATCACTCGTCAATGACTCTCGCTTTTCTTTCTTTCATGACGGTCCAATGTCATTTTAAGGTACATATAATAAAACAATAAGTAAATGATATTAATTATCGTCCAAATCACATTCAAATACAAAACTAATCATATTTTTTATTTTATTCAATTTAGTCCCTATATTCGGGATATGCATATCTTTTGATATTCAGCATCGGATCAAAATCTAATTTCACATTCTTTCATTAAAGACCCTATACTTTCTTTTCCTAGCATAATTTCATAACATTTTTTCAATTTATTCAATTTGATCCCAATGTTACAAATTTACTATCAAGCTTTACAATTTAGTCCTTGTCATAATCTAAACTTAATTTCTATCAATTTCAAGCCTAATTCATTAATTTTTCAATAACGGCAACTTGCTAAAAATTCAAAAATTGAAAAAATTGATATATGGGCTAGCTAAATCAAGCTTCCATGATCATAAATCTATACAAATCAAGAAAAATGGCTTAGGGACTTACTTGTAATAGTGTTCAAATGTTAAAAGATGTTGAAGGTTTCCTAGTTTCTTTAAAAATGGTGGATGACAAGGAAGAAGATAAAGTGCTTTTATCTTTCTCCTCACTTTCTCAACTATTTATACTAAGCTTAATAGTTTAATTAACTTAATTAACTATTATTAACCTTTAATTAAGACATTTTCTTATACATTAATTTATTATTAATTAAATTAAGTGTCATCCATCATCTTTTCCTACTAACCTTAATAGAAAAATGGTTTAATAACCATTTTAACCTTTTGGATAATCCCTAAGAATTTTCTTAACTAAAACTCAATAACGATTGGACTTTTACAGTTTAGTCCTTGAGTTTTAATTAACTACATTTTCGGTTAAATTACTTAGTCGATCTCTATCATACTTTTACATTAACTCTATAAATATTTTTATTTTATTTTTACAAACTTGGTTTACAAAAATGAGTTTTTGAAAATTGCATTTTCCGGAACTATTGGAATTCAGGTCATTACAATTCTGCCTCCTAAGAAATTTCGTCCCAAAAATTTACTTGGAAAGAGGTAGGGATCTTGAAATCTCATTGTATCTTCCGATTCCTAGGTAACTTCTTCTACGTTATGGCTGCACCATAGGACCTTCACTAATAACACACGCTTATTTCTCAACTTTTTTACTTCTCAAGCTAAGATCTCGGCTGACTCTTCTTCATATGATAGATCAGGTTGAACTTCAATTGCTTCCACCGGTATAATATGAGAAGCATCTAATCAATATCATCGAAATATAGACACATGAAACACATCGAAAGTGTTTTGCAACTCCGATGGTAGGCAACCAGTCTAACTCTTTTAATAATCTCATATGGCCCAATATACCTAGGACTTAGCTTTTCTTTGCGACCAAAGCGCAAGATCTTTTCTTCATAGAGACTTTCAGAAATACCTTGTCACTCGCAATATATTCAATTTCATTCTGTTTTAGATCAACATAAGATTTTGCTTATCTAAGGCTGCTTTTGATCTACCTCTAATTAGCTTTACCATATTTTCACCCAATAATCATTTTTACTAAAGTTCTTTCAAGCAAGAAATGGTAATCTAACGAAAACGCTTATACCATGAAATTAATTGAATTGTATATGATTTCAAGGTTGAATATGATTTGATTCATACATGTTACTAAGTTAGTTGAAGTATATGAGTTGTGTTATAAGTTCTTGATATGTTAATGGACTAACATCTTGGTGTATGTGATGATATATGATAGTTGTTCCAAAATGTGCTAAAGGATGCCAATTAATTTCAATCATGTTAAAATTTTAAATTATTGAATTCCTAAGGTAAGTTAAGTAAATTTTCATATGGATTTACTAAGCATTGAATATGTTTACTTTGTTGCCTTCCTTTTCCTTGTAGATTGTTGACTTGTGAAACATGTCGATCGGATTTACGAGAAGCTCACACTACCATGTTATTGATTCGATAGTCATTTAATCACTTCATGTAACAATACGTTTTCAGTAAAATCGAAACAGTGGTTTCAAGACCACAAATCCAAGTGTGAAAGAAAAATGATTTTAATATTATTTTATGGTCTACAATATGATAGGAATATCATATAAAAATTTTGTTAAGAAAATTTTAACAATTATATGTTTAAGGACCAAATTGCATAAAAATGCAAAAGTTGAGTTCTAATAGCTATAAAGATCAAATAGATATGGAATTCAAAATTTGAGGTTCTTATATGGAAATTAGACCATTAAGAGGAGTTAGTAGATAAGTATGATGATTCATCCATGAAAATTTAAGAAAAGAAAAGAACTAAATTGGAAAGTAAATAAATAAAAGATGATAAATAAAATAAATATTTAATATCATCATTTTATATCATCTTTCCCAATTAAAAGGCTATGGAAACCCTAGTTTGGACACGGGCTGGGACACGGCCGTGTGCCCCATTTCGAATGCCTGCACGGGCTGATACACGGGCTTGTCTCTTAGCCGTGTGTTCCACACGGCTTGACTACACGGGTGTGTGTACCTTGTAACTAAGAAAAAGTTTTTGAAAAATTCTCTGAGTACCCAGTTTAGTCTTGATTTGATTCTAATGTATGTTTTGGGCCTCGAGGGCTCACATAAGGGATGACGTGATTGAATTCTGATATGATTGGTAAATTATATGAAATGTCTATTATATGTTTTGTAAATTCTGATAATACTCTGTAACCCTATTCCAGTGGCAGATATGGGTTAGGGGTGTTACATTTATTGGTATCAGAGCTACGGTTTAGCCAATTCTCGGACTAACATAGCATGTATGAGTCTAGCTATACGTGCCATTATATAACCTAAGATAGTGTGATATTTCCTGACCATTTTAAATATGTTTTTCATATAGTAATGTTGTCCAACCGAGTTGAATCTGAAGAAGCTGAGAGCAATGCTCAAGCTTCAGTACAAAGAGTAGCCTCGAGTAGTAGAAGGCCCGTATCTGAGGGCCGTGAAGAAGAGGCTAAAGAAGCATTCTTCAAAATGATGAATGAATGGTTTACAGAATTTGTAAGAACAAATTTGGCTGTGCAACAACCTCCACCCCCTCCTGTCTCTCAATCGGTTCCCGATATGCCCCAAGGTACAAAACTTGTTAGAATTGGTAAGCTTCCAGTAGATAAAAATCCATAAATATAGGGTAGAGGAATTCAGGGCTATTGCTGAAAATGATCCTGAAAGGGTTGCATTATGATAGGAAAGATGTATGAAAATTTTGATAAGAAAATTTTACCGGTTACATGTTTAATTGATAAAAATGACCAAATTGCACGAAATGCAAAAGTTGAATTCTGGTAGCTAGAAGGATCAAATAGCTATGGAATTCAAAATTTTAGGTCCTTATATGGAAAATAGATCATTAAGAGAAGTTAGTAGATATTTATGATGATTCATCCATGAAAAACTAGAAAAGAAAATGATTAAATTGAAAAGTTGAAAAATTAATGGATGATAAGTTAATTAATTGAATAAAATAACTTCATATCATTATCTTCCTCAAAATTTTTATGGAAACCCTAGCTAAGAGAGAGAAATTCAAGCAAGCTTAATTAGGTAAGTAATCATGTCTGATTTTTAGTAATTTTTAACATTTCTGAGATCGTAAAACCTAATCTATCTATTTTGGGGATCAATTTGCAAAGCTATCAATGTATTAAAATTTTTCCATGGATGAGTATGCTAAATTTTTGAAATTTATGGTAGAAAATGAAAGGTTGTTGATAGATAAACAACTTTTGCAAAGGAAATTTCCATGAAATTGTTATTTAGGGACTAAATTAAAAATATGTAAAATTCATGGAAAATTTTTGATTTTTGTGAAATACATGAGCTGTAAATGTTATATTTAAAAATTTTCTAGGCTTAGAATAAGAATTAAATTGCATGGATTTCATTTTTTGAGTCTAGGGACAAAATTGGAATTTATTAAAAGTATAGGGGCAAAATGGTACTTTTACCTAAGATGTGAATTGAGTTGAATTGAATATGAATTGTATTAAATTGAGTTAAATTTACTCGTATAGATCCGAATAAGCCTAGTACGGAGTTGGATTGAGGAAAACAAAAAGTATCGAATTAGTAGATTCTCGTATATAGACAAGTATCGAGGTAAGTTTGTGTAACTAAATTATGTATATTAATATGTTTGAATTGAGTGTTGTAAATGTGTGAACTGTATAAATGTTTTATGTATGAAAAGCAGTCATATTCGATAATACCCGATAAACATTAAGTTCCGTTTGTATAAATGAAAGTCGATGGATACAGGATTTTTCGTATTGGTTGTGGTCCTGCATATGTTGTGGACACACCAAAGCTCTTACTAGCATCTTGTTATAAGCCTTCTCGAGCTTCCCATTATATGGTTCCTGCGAGCATCCTGATCGGTAGTGATCCTGTGTGCGTTGCGGACTACCGTAACTTTTTGTGAGCGTCCTGTTATACGATCGGTTGTGATCCTACATATATTGTGGACACAAATGCAGCTCTTTATGAGTGTCCTGATATAGGCTCTTTATGAGCTTCTTGATATGGCTCGCTTGAACTTCTTGTTATATGGCTATCCAAAGCTTCCTAATAATAACTCTTCGAAATTACCTGTTAAGCTCAATGAGCTTCCTGTTTTAAACTCTTATGAGTTTCTTGTTATAGCCCAGATAAGCTTCCTGTTACATGGCTCACATGAGCATCCTATTATATGGCTTGAGAGAGTGGTTCCTGATTATGTGCCCTAATGGGTACTCTTGAATATGAGTTGACGGATTATACTTTTGTACACTTCGAGTGTACTACATGTGTATCCATCGATATTTCAAATAAATTCAATGGGCAAAAAACTAACATGGTTAAACTGAGCTTAAGATGATTTTCATGGAAATGCATTTGTTATATGGAAATATAATATGAAAAACATATGTATATGAAAGTTATTACATGATAAGCTCAACCTTAATATACATGACTAACAAGTTTCTTGAAATTATATGTGTTTAGGCAAATTTTCAAATTTCTTTGGATGAATTTTGTATGTTTATTTTAAATGTAAATGAGTGGTAAGTAAATTTTCCGTTATACGAACTTACTAAGTGTAACAACCCGTTTTTAGTCAAATCAAAATAATGGTTTTGAAACCAAAAATCTGAGGTCAAAACATCTATTTTATTATTATTTTAAGGTCTACAGCATGATAGTATGATTTTATAAAATTTTCGTTAAGAAATTTTATCGTTTGAATGCTTAATTCGATAAAAAGGACTAAATCGCGTAAAGTGTAAAACTTGAGTCCTAATAGCTAAAGGTTCCTAATTGCTTTGGAACCTTAAAGAGGAGGTCTTTATGGGGTAATTAGCCCATTTATAAAGTTATTGGACATTCTTGGACATCATTTAAGTGATTTTGAATGATTAATTAAAAGGGTCAAATTAGTAATTTAGTAAATAATGACAGATTAAATAAAAATAACTTGCCCATCATCCTTCTCCATCTTCTTCCACTGATTTTGCAAAGGAAGAAAAGTGATTCAACCTTGTTCAGCTCAGCCATGGTAGCTTTTAGTGCATGGTATGTATTTTTACTCGGTTTTTAATGATTTCTATGTTTTTAGAGGCGCTGTAGCTTAATCTAGCTAGCCCAGGGACTAATTTGTAAAATTTTTAAAGGTTTAAGATTTTAACATTAATTAATATGTGTGTATTTTGATTTTTAATGATAGAAAATGAATAGTTGTTGTTAGATAAACAACATTTGTTAAGTGATTTTGATTGAAATTACAAATTAGGGATTTATTTGTAAAATGTGTAAAATTAATGGTGAAATGCGTGAAATAATGAAAAATATGGGCTGCTATGAGAATAAGTAAAATTCAGCTAGCATGGGTGTGGACGTAATTGCATAATTTGTATTTTTATGAGCTAGGGACTAAATTGTAAAGAGATTGAAATATTAGGGGCAAAAGTGTAATTTTGCATAATATGAAATTTGGATTAAATTGAATAGAATGATAATTAAATAAGTTAAATTTGATTATATGGAGATCAAGAAAAGTGAAGTTCAGAATTAGATTGGGGGAAAAACAAGAAAGTTGATTGATAGCTCGATTTCTCTCCGTATAAATTCGAGGTAAGTTTGTATGTTAATAAGCATTAATAAAATTGCATTTAAATGCTTTATTATTGTATTAATTGTGAATACAATCCTACGAAAATTTTCGACGAAGATTCGGTAATGTAGAATCCCGGTTGAACCTTAGGAATAGGTTAGGATATAAATGACATGTCATTAAGGGTTATTGTATTTCGGTGTTGGTCCGTACGTTCTATCGATGGCTGAGTTTTCTGGCATGTGTTGCAGATTCTCATCAGCTTGTGTGAGCAGCACCGTGTAGCTACGTCTTGACCATCAGCTTGTGTGAGCAGACCTGTTGATTGCTCGAGAGTGAGCATTATATGAGATATGAGATTAAGATAGCTTCGGCTATGTATTGGTACTTAAGGTGCGAGATTCCTGAGTATCCAAAATTATTCCAAATGGTTCAACAGGTATATCGATGAATTGAAAGAGTATGAAATTGATACGAGTTAGTACAGGTATGTACGTGAACTATATAGTCATTAAATTGAGGAAATAGATGGAATTCATGTCTAACCTTTGGATTGAATATGTGTTAAGTTTTGGATTTAAATTGAATTGCATTATGTGATGTTTAAGTATTTGAATTGTAGTTGAATGGTAGGTTTTACTTATTAAGCATACGAGCTTACTAAGCTTTATAGCTTACTCTGTTTACTTTTTCGTGTTTTATAGTGTTTTCCGAAGCCTGCTTGGATTTGGAGTCGTCGGAGATCTCATCACACTATCAAGCTCTTATTTTGGTACTTTTGAACTTGTGATTTTGGTTATATGGCACGTATAGGAGTTATGGTCATTATGGTCTATATGTTGGTCATGGATTTAGCCAATTGATTTGGCTTGTAAATGATGAATGTTTAGTTATGTGTATAGCCATGTGATTTGTCTTAATTTGGTATATTTGGCTATGAATATATATGTGCAAATGGTTTTTTTTTATGTGGTGATAATTGCTATGTGATGCTTGTTTTGAATTGGCATTTTGAATACCGAATGGTTGAAATTTAGGGATATGGCATGCATGTGATTTTAGATAAGATAATGTATATATGAAGTTAACCATTTAGGTGATTTGTGAATGTGAAATTGGTATGTTTTGAATAGGAAAATTTTGATGTTATGAACATTATAGTTCTTGGTATGTAAATAGCATGAATTAGGCTTGGTTGAGATTAGTTTGAATGCTATTTGATGATATGGTCATATGCCTTTTGACATGTTTAGGTGAATGCAAGTTTGGGTGAGAAAGATTGCTTGGAAAATAGCCTATTTTTGTCCACACGACCAAAGACACAGGCGTATGTCTCAGCCTTGTATGACACACGGTTAGGTAACACGGCCATGTGTCCCCTAGTACATAATTAGAAACTAAGTCAGTATGCTCTACATAGCCCAGGACACAGACTTGTGATTTGGCCATGTGGCATAAGTCAGTATACCCTACAGTTTTGGCATGGCCTAGCACACGGCCTGGCACACGGACGTGTGAGGCCATTTCGAAGGGTACATGGGCTAGTCGCACGTGCATGTGGTTGGCCGTGTGACCCAAGTTAGAGAGTAACACGAGGTCAGACACGGGCTGGGACACGGCCATGTGATTCTATTTCGAATGTCCACACGGCTATGACACGGGCGTGTCTTTGGCCATGTGAGACACACGGCTGGGTCACACGGGCATGTGTCCCTTGTTTTTTAAAAATTTTCTAAGTTTTTCCAAAAATTTCCTAAGTTATCGGTTTACTTCTGAACCTCTTTTAATGCATGATTTGGGTCTCGTAGGATCGTATTAGGGACTATATGATTGAATGTGAATGACTTTTATATGGGAATGGAAAATACATGTAAATGTATGATTGTTTATGAAATAAGTTCGGTAATGCTCCGTAACCCTATTTCGGCTATGAATGCGGGTTAAGGTGTTACACTAAGCATAATATGATTACTCTGTTTTACTTCTTTTGTTTTATAGTGCTTGGAAGCTCATGAAGGTTGGAACTTGTTCAGAGACGCTTCACACTATCCCTTAGATTTCTCGGTATATAAAGCAAGCTAACTTTTGGGATAATGGCATGAATAAGCTAAGTTAAACATAATGATGAAATATTCTCATTGTAACTAGCCATTGGAATGGCTGGTGTTAAGCATATTTTGATGTACATGTGTATGAGACTATATTATGTCGGTATGTGTTTTTGTGCTTGAATTGATATACATATTAGATATAAATATGCTTAAATGAATATTTGTTCAAGTTGGTAAGTTAGTTATTTGAATAAATATGATGATATATCATGCATAAGACTTAGTTTGACTTGGTTTTAATGCCTTGAATTGGTTGGTGAATTGTATGTAAGTGTTGTTATAGGTAGGAGAAAAATTGGGTGAGAAAAGTGGCCTTAAAAATGACTTATTTTCATCCACATGGGTGGAGATACGGGCGTGTGCCTCAGCCATGTGTGACACTCGGTCATGCACACGGACGTGTGGTTTGGCCGTGTGTCCCCTACATTATTAAAATTGAGAAATAGAATACTCAGCATTGATCACACGGGAAGAGACACGGGCATGTGTCTCAGTTGTGTGTGTCACACGGCCTAACACATAGGTGTGTGACTTGGCCATGTGACCCCTGTACCTAAATTTTGAAAATTAAAATTTCCACGCGGCCTAGTACACGGGTGTGTGGCAGGCCATGTAACCTAAGTCAAAAAGTTATATGGGCTGGGACACGGCTGTGTGCCTCACATCGAATGCCCACACGGCCTAGGACATGAGCGTGTCACTTGGCCGTGTGAGCCATACGGCCTAGCCACACGGGCGTGTATTTATTGCACTTAAGAAAAATTTTGAGATTCTGTGAAAAATTCTCTAAGTTCCCGATTTAGTCCCGACTTGTTTCTAAAGCATAAATTGGGCCTTGAGGGCCCATCAATGGACATTATGATTGAATATGTTTGATTTCGGTTATGAATAGTAATTGATATGTGTACATTGTTTTTAAATTTGTAAACTCTGGTAATGCTTCGTAACCTTATTTCGGTGATGGATATGGGCTAGGGGTGTTATAGATCCTAAAAGAAAATAAATAGAGTTTCAAGTTGACGATAAGGTATTTCTGAAAGTATCATCTTGGAAAAAAGTTCTTCGGTTTGGCCATAAAGGAAAATTGATTCTGCGGTTTATCGGGTTGTATGAGGTTATTGAAAGAACCAGACCTATTGCGTACCGATTGGCACTACCACCAGAACTAGAAAAGATTCATAATGTTTTCATGTATCTATGTCACGGCGATATCAGTCAGATCCTAGAACGTGAAATGAAAGAGTTAAGAAATAAAAAGGTAGCTTTAGTAAATGTTCTCTGGCAACGACATGGATTAGAAGAACCTACTTGGGAACCAGACGAAACAATGAGGAAGTAATATCCAAACCTCTGAAATCAGTGAAATCAGTGAAATCAATGAGGAAGTAATAGCCCATTTTCAGTGAAATCAGAACAGTGGTTTTGGGACCACAAATTCAAGTCTGAAAGTTATTTTATGGTCTATAGTATGATAGGAATATTGTATAAAAATTTTGTTAAGAAAATTTTACCTATTATATGTTTAATTGAGAAAGTGACCAAATTGCATAAAAATGCAAAAGTTGAGTTCTAATAGCTATAAGGATCAAATAGCTATGGATTTCAAAATTTGAAGTCCTTATATGGAATTAGACCATTAAGAGGAGTTATCCATGGAAATTTAAGAAAAAAATGACTAAATTGGAAAGTAAATAAATAAAAGATGATAAATAAAATAAATATTTAATATCATCATTTCATATCATCTTTCCCAATTAAAAAGCCATGAAAAACCCGAGTTTGAGAGCTTGAAGAAAGAGAAAACTTATTTGGCTTAATTAGGTATATTTTCTTATCCCATTTTTAGTAATTTTTATATTTCTAAGATCGTAATAACCTAATCAAGTTATTTTGGGGGTTAATTTGTAAATTTATTAAAGTATTAAAGTTTTTCCATGGATGAATATGCATGAATTATGAAATATATGGTAGGAAATGAAATGTTGTTGATAGATAAACAACTTTTGTAAAGTGAATTTTGAAGAAATTGTGATTTAAGGACTAAATTGTAAAGATGTGAAATTTATGGAAAATTTTTGATTTTTTTGAAATACATGGGTTTTTATTGTGATATATAAAAATTGGTTAGGCTTGGAATAAGGATTAAATTGCATGAATTTCATTTTCTGAGCCTAGGGATGAAATCGTCGTTAATTAAAAGTATAGGGGTAAAATAGTAAGTTTTCCTAGGATGTAAATTGAATTGAATTGAATATGAAGTGTATTAAATTGATGTTAAGTTTACTCATATAGACCCGAATAGACCTAGTATGAAAATGGATTGAAGAAAACAAAAAGTATCGGATTAGTAGATTTTCGTACACAAGCAAATGTCGAGATAAGTTCGTACAACTAAATTGTATATTTATGTGATATGCTTGATTTATATGTATGCGATTTGTATAGTTGTTAAGTATGAAAATAAATCACATATCCGGCAATGTCAGACAAGAAGTAAATCTCGTTTGAACAAATGAAATTAGATGGATACAGGGTTCCCGGAGTGGTTGTGGTTCTGCATATGTTGCAAACACACCATAACTCATATAAGCATCCCGATATAATATCTCTTGAGCTTTTTGATACATGGTTCTTCCAAGCTTTCTGCTTATATGCTCTTATAAGGATTCTGATCTGTAGTGATCCTGCATGTATTGTGGACACACTACAGCTCTTATGAGCGTGCCGATATATGGCTGTCCGGAGCTTCTCAATTAAAAGCTCTTTCATGAGCTTCCTGATAATAGCTCTTCGGAGTTACCTGTTAAGCTCGCATGCGCTTTTTGATTTAAGCTCTTATGAGCTTCCTATTATTGAGCTCGGATAAGCTTCCTGTTATAAGCTCACATGAGCTTTCTATTATTTGGCTTGGAAGAGTTTCCCGATTAAATGTTCAATGAGCATTTCTGAATATGAATTGACGGAATATAGTATGTACACTTTGTGTGTACTAAACTTGTATCCATCGATATTTTAAATGATTCAACAGGTAAAGTTTTGATGTGAGATGATATGAATTTAAGATGAATTACTATGAGAAATACTTGAAATACAAAGATATGATATGTACATGTTCATGGATATTTGATGTGATAAATACATGCATGTATAAATTGAATATTGATGAGCTCATTCATGTTTCTTGGTATTTATGTGAATTACATGACTAACATGCTTGATAAGGAGATGTGCTAGGCAATTGGCCAAATTGGTTTGAACATGTTTAATTGTTTTCTTTCAATATGAATTAATTGGTAAGTTAACTTCCCGTTATATGAACTTACTAAGCATAAAACGCTTACTCTAGTTTATTTTTCCTGTTTTATAGTATTTGGAAGCTCGTAAAGGTTGGAAGCTGGTCGGAGCTACTTCACACTATCCATGAGCTCGTTTCGGTCTAAAAAGTAAATTAAATATTAGGTTGTAATGGCATGTATAGGTTAAAAGTGGTCAAGAATGGCATGTATCTGTTTGGTTGAATTTAGCCATTGGAATGGCTTGTGATGAATATGTTTTGATGTGTAAATATATATAGCTATATCATGTTTGGTGTGAGATTAATATGGTTGGTTTGTTAGTAATCTTATAAGTATTCTTTATATGCATTTGTAGTCAAATAGGTGAATTTCAATATATCGATTTATGAAGTGATAGATTATATATAAGACTTGATTTTTGTTTGGATATGAATGTCTTGGATTGGCTTGTGAATGTGTTAAAGTGATAATGTAGGTGCAAGGCAAGTTTGGGTGAGAAATAAGGCTTGGAAATGGCCTTATTTTGTCCATGACACGGGCGTGTGTCTCAGTCATATGTGACACACGACCTAGCACATAAGCATGTGGTTTGGCCGTGTGTCCCCTGCATCTTAAAAATTCAAAACAGAATGCTCAGGATTTTTCACACGGCCTGGCACATGGGTGTGTGGCTTGACTGTGACCCCTGCACCTACACATGGTCTAGCACATGGGCATGTTACTTGGCCATGTGACCCAAGTCAATAACCACCCTAATTTGGACACAGGCTAGGACACGGCTGTGTGCCCCATTTCGAATGCCCACACGGCTTGAGGCACGGGCTTGTCTCTTGGCCGTGTGATCCACAAGCCTTGACCACATACGCGTGTGTACCTTGTAACTAAGAAAAATTTTGAAATTTTTTGAACAATTCTCTGAGTACCCGGTTTAGTCTCGATTTGATTCTAATATGTTTTGGGCCTTGAGGGCTCACATAAGGGACGATGTGATTGAATTCTGATATGATTGATAAATTATATGAAATGTCTGTTATATGTTCTGTAAATTTTGGTAATACTCCGTAATCCTGTTCTGACGACGGATACGGGTTAGGGGTGTTGCACTTTAAGACTCGGTATTGTGGAATGTAAATATGTATTATGCTTTGTTGGTTTATAAGCTAGTATGACTTGAAATCATTTCGTATTTGAATTTGGAAAGATTAATGTCAATATGTATTATTATGATTTGGTAAATGTTGTCTTGTGTGAATGGTAGGCAAAATGGTATGATTGAGCTTAAAATGGCATACTAAAATGTTAGTTTTGAAGGGTTAAAAGGCATGATAGTATAATTTGAGTCTGAATAGGTTAATTGGTATGTTTTGGTGTCAAGTTGTGGCATATTGAGTTGATTGACTTGGAATTATTTAAAATTCAATGATTGGTATGAGTTTGGATTGGTTTTATGTAAGTACAAGTGTATAAAAATGCACAAATTGTGTAAATGGTTTAGTTGTATTGAAATTGTAATATCCTGAATTAGGGCCTAATCGAAATAATGGTTTCGTGACCACAAATTCGAGATAGAAATAATTATTTTATTATTATTTTGAGGTCTATGATATGATTGCATGATTGTGTGAAAAATTCGTGAAGAAATTCTATGTATAAAGTGCTTAATTTGAAGTTAGGGACTAAATTGAATAATTTGCAAAACTTGCATTCTAGAAGTTTCTAGTATGAAATTGCTTTGAAATATTAATTAGGAGGCCTTAAATAGAAATTTGACCAATTTCAAAGTTTATGGACAAATATTTGACATGAATGGAATTTTTGGAAAGTTTAGAAGTAAGGGCATTTTGGTCATTTAGGGGTAAAATGAATTAAAATACAAAATTAAAAGCCAATTTTGCTCATCTTCTTCACCATGGACGTGTATACCAAGGGAGACTCCATGGCTAGGGTTTTCAAGCTTTCAAGCTCGATTGTAAGTCCGTTCTAGCCTCGTTTTTAATGGTTTTTACGTTTTTGGAGTCCCGGTAACTTGATTTAGCTTATGCTAGCAATAATTCAACCTAGGGTTCATATTTGGAAAAATACCCATAGGTGAAATTTGTGTATTTTTGTGTTTTGTGATAGAATATGAGGTTTTAAATTGTGTTAGACAACTTGTGCTACTTGGTTTTAAGTGAAAACGAGCAAAAGGGCTTAATCGGTAAAAATACCTAATAGTCATAAGTACATGTTAGAGTGAGAATTTGATGTTGCCATAGAAGGGAAAAATGATCAGAATGTCATAAAACATAAGAAAATAGGATGAAGTTTAATTTCTGAACCTTGGGGAAAAAGTGCAAATATGCAAAATTTTAGGGGTCAAAATGAAAATTTTTAAAAATATGAGTTTTGGACCCGTATGAATAGTGTGACTAATTATTAGGCTAAATGTGATATTATATATGAAGGAAATTGAGATTCGGGCTTAAATCGAGAAATTTCAAGGTTATGGACTAAAATGGTAAATTGCTGTTTCTAGATCGAGGTAAGTACGTATGATAATAATAATGCAATGTTATGTTTGAATTATATTTCTTACTATTATTGCATATATTTTATGATTTAATATATTGGAAAAGTTGATGGAATGGTGTTTATGATGTGGAAATATGACATGAAAGAATGTTACATGAAATGCAAGAAAATGAAGATACATGACAAGTGATATATGTTATGTAAATTCTTAAAAGCTGATTTGATATTTGAGTTGTGTCTTATTATACTATGAATGGACAATTGGTACTATGGATAGTGAGATCGACACTTCGAGTAAATTCGTACATAAATAATCTACCGATTCTTTTTATGTTATTATATTTTGATATCATATGAAACGTGGCTGCCTATCAAATGGTTATTTGATTTAAATTATGAATTTAAATTGATTACGGACAATTTAGTAAAATGTTGAAAAGTGAGGAATTTCCTGATTGAACCTTCGGAATAAAAACGATACGAATGATCTATTGTGAGGTCGCATGTGTAGTACTAAGTGCAGGCTTCTATGCGTACCCGAAAACTGTGATCACGTGTGTAGTACTAAGTGCAGGCTACTACGTGTATTAGATGGTAAGGTCACGTGTGTAGTACTAAGTGCAGGCTACTACGTGTACCAGACTGTTGGTGCATTGTGTAGTACTAAGCGCAGACTACTATGCGTACCAGATAGCTTCGTCTACAAGTGTGGAAATGGGAAAATGTGCAGGCAATTGTGTATCTGTTATTATTCCGATGAGTTCAACGGGAAATCGATTAAATGAAAATACATGTGAAAGTGATTATGTGATGAACAAGTGCAAGTATATGTTTATTTGAATTTATGAGCAATATGCTCAATATTTGAGCGAACCTCAGTAAAATGGAATGGATTAAGTGAAATTGTGTAAAAGTGAACTTTAGTAGTAAAACAATATTAGATAGCAGCAGTGCATGACTTTGAAAATTCACCAAAAATTGTGTAAGTTGAATTAAATTTAAAATAAAATTATGGAAATAAATCTTAATGAGTATATTTTTACATGAAAGAAACATAGGAAGCAAAAGAATTCTATATTGTGTGATATTTGAATTCTTGTGAAATAGGGTCTGAATGAATTCGAGATCCCCTGTTCTTACTTTAGAAATTCACCATAAATTGTAAAAACATTATTGGAGTCATAACTTACATGCATGGATTCCTTATTGAATCTAATTTTAAGGGAAACAAACGGAATGGTTGTTGGAATTCTGTACATTGATAAATTCAGTTCGTAGTGCACAGGGGTCAGAGTAGTCATACCCTGAAACAGGGGAGACTTTAACTAATAAACTGTACTAAATGGCCCGACCAAAAATTCTATAAAAAAATTATTAAGTAGAAATATGAGTCTAGTTTCATAGAAAATTTACGGAATTGGATTTTGAGTTTTTTAACTTGAGATATGATTTTTTTTAACACCGGGACTCCAGAAAATAGCCTGTCCTGAATATGTGTAATTGTACAATTTAGTGTTTTATCTTGAAAAGCACGGTAGTAATTGCTTATTATTTTCATATGAACTTACTAAGCGTAAAGCTTACCCATCCTCTCCATTTCTTTAGTGTTGGCAGGTCGGCTCGGGGTTGGAGATCGTCAGAGGCAAAATCACACTATCAAACTATCATTTTTGGGAAAATTAATTCAAATATTAGAAATATTAAGTGAGTGGCATGTATAGGAAATTGGTTTGTGATATGTATTTTTATTATGATTTTGACCATAAATATCAGTCTGCATTGAGTTATCGTATAAAATCATGAGATGTGGTCCTTATCCATTATGGTTTATAAGTTTAATTAATCGTGCCATGTCCTATGTTTTGATGTGATGATATAGTTAGCTTTGTTTGTTATGCATGTGTTCGAAAAGTTTTGAATTAAATGAAATTTTATGGCCCAGTTTTCGTCTATGTTTATTGTTAAGTCTGGTAATGCCTCGTACTCTATTCCAGCCTTGGATACGGGTAAGGGGTGTTACAGAAATAAATACGAATGGCTTAAATTTTACCAAAAATAAGTCCACATCCCGATGAGCAATCTTCCTCGTCGCAATGTCGTTCGACAGTGTGTCACATTGCGATGAAGAGTGTCTTAAAGTCACAACGTGACCAACTATTTGGCAACGTCACGACATGGAGAAGGTGACATCACGATGTTGGCCCTGAATTTTCAAGACTTTACAATTTGGTCTTATTTCGTGCTCGAGTCAACAAAAGAGTTTTGTAAGCTCAATTAAGGCTTGGATTTAATTTTGTATCATAATGATAATGTGTTTACAACATGTTTGAATGTTCAATTGATTGATTTTCGGTTTATTTGACAGTAATTACTCCAGTAACGACTGTAGCATCCTATCGCTCAAACCCATTGATCGGGTTGGGCAAAAGGTGTTACAAGACCCAAATGAAATTAGTTCCCAAATCAAAAAATGGATTGAGTCTCTCTCTCAATTCCAAGAAATGGCATTAGCCTTAGCTCAATCCAAAGAGGAAACTTATCTCAAACAAATTGTTGCTGAAGCAACCAATATTTCAAAAAATAGATAGATTATTTTATGTAAACCAAAATTTCTCAAAAATATTTCAAAAGAAATATCTCTTCAAGATGTTTTTCCAAAAAAAGTAGCATCTTCATAGACTTCTACACAAAAATCTTCACAATATTTTACAAATAAATGTTTTGAAAAAAATTTCATTATGGAGGAAGAATTTTAGAAAAACCTCCGCATATTGTTATAAAAGAACTTTTCAAAGGATAGCATTTTAAGTCATTGACTCACAAAAAACCAACAATATTATGAAAATATACTGGTTTAGACTAGATTAGTATTGTTCAAACATTACACAAATCCAAAAGACCCTAACTTTATTATTCATTCAACAACCTAAATAATTAAAATTCTCAGATCAAGAGATAATGGTGAAAACCCAAACTCTCCAAAGAAATTCCCAACCAAATTCACCACTAAAATAGACCATCACCCACATTTTACATACTGGGACTATCAAACAGCTTGGTACAATGCCTTCTTTATCAACAACCAACATATGAGACACTCTTGATTAATATATTTCAAGTATGACACCCAATATTCAAATTGGTTTCAAAAGTAGTTGTAACATCCCGATTTTGGGCCTAGTCAGAATAGTGGTTTTGAGGCCACAAATCTGAAGTAGAAATAATTATTTTTTGAATGTGTTGAGGTCTCATGATTGTGTGAAAGTTTCGTTGAGAAATTTTGTTGTTAGAGTGTCCAATTTGATTTTTAGGACTAAATTGCAAAAGTTGCAAAATATGTGATTCTAGAAGCTTTAAGCATGAAATAGCTATGGACTATTAATTAAAGGTCCTTAAATAGCAATTTGACCAATTTCTATTTTTATGGACAAAAATGGGCATGAATAAGTAAAATTTGAAAGTTTAGTAAAAAAGGCATTTTAGTCATTGGTTAATAAAAGAATAAAAAAGGAAAATTAAGTCAAAATTTTCTCATCTTCTCCATGCCATAGCCAAAATTCCTAAGGTCACCATAGCTAGGGTTTCTTCAACTTTCAAGCTTGATTGTAAGTGCATTCTAGCCCCGTTTTTAATGTTCTTTACATTTTTGAAGTTGTTATCAACCGATCTAGCCATTTCTAGCATTTATTTGAGCTAGGATCGATGCTTAGGGTTTGACCCATGTGTGATATGCATGTATTTTGATGTTTCATGGTAGATTATGAAAGTTTGATGTAAACATATTTTACTAAGTGATTTTTGATGAAAACACCTAAAAATGGTTTACTTGTAAAAGTTATAAAAATAGGTAGTAGAAATGTGATTTGATGAAAAATGTAGGCTGGTATAAGCATGATATATGCTCGAGCTAGGCTTGGGTACAAACAATATGGGTACATTTCATCTTACGAGCCTAAGGACTAAATTGTAAATATGTGAAAGTTTAGGGGCAAAACTATAATTTTTTTAAAGTATGGTTTTCGGACTGATTTGAACAATGTGTTAAATTTGCTATTATAGATCGATAAAAACGGAGTCCAGACCTAAACCAGGGAAATAACAAAGTTGTGGACTAAATCGAATTAGTTAGCCATATTTTGTACCGAGGTAAGTTTCGTGTGTAAATAATGCAACTTATATTATGTATTTAATATTTTGTTATTGCATAACTTGTACAATTATCATTATGGATTCATTCAGAAAAAATTCAATACGACGAAATTCCTGGTTGAACCTTAGAAATAGTTAGGATACAAATGTCATGACATTAGGGTTATGAGCTTACATGTAAGACCATATCTGGGATATGGTATCATTATGAGATTTCGTGTAAGACCATGTCTGGGATATGGCATCGATATGAGAATTGTGTAAGACCATAGCTAGGCTATTGACATTGATATGAGATCCCATGTAAGACCATATCTGGGATATGGCATTGGTATGATTCTATGTGTATGTAATTCTTGAGTATCCTTTAGTATTCCAAGTGGTTCAACGGGTGATTTAAAAATTATGTCAAAGACGTGAAAGGTTATGATTATGTTATGAAGTGGTACAAGTACGTACACAAAACTCATGAGAAATGATTTCGATTTAAGATGCATTATTGGTAAGGATGCAAATGAGTAAGATATGTCTATGACCACTTGATGATTTTGTGCTAATTTACATTATGTTATGTGTATGTTATTTGTATGTCTAAAGTTGATTATTATTTACATCCTAACTTACTAAGCTTAAAGCTTACTCCCTTCCTTTCCAGTTTCTTATAGTATCGCCAAGCTAGCTCGGGGATCGAAAGTCGTTGGAGCATCGATCACACTATCAATTTAGTCATTTGGATATAGTTGGTTTCGATATTTTGAATGTGGCATGTATAGGGGACTTGGTCTTTTTGTGATATGTGTCATTATTGATTGGGCCAAATGTGTTGGCTTGTAATGGTATTTGATTCATTTTGTAAATGGTCATTTGGTATTGGCTAATATTGGTTAAGTATTTATACATATAGAGTCGCCTTTCATAGATGGAGTTATGGCATGGTTTATAATGATAATTATGAAATGTTGTATGTGATAGAAAATAGCATGTAATTGATGTATGGATCCTGGTTGTGGCTGAATTGGTTGTGTGTATATGCTTGGATTGGTGTTATTTGATGTTGTCTAGGTTGGTGCAAGTAAGGGTAGCAAAAAGGCTTGGTAAATAGCCTTATTCTTGTCCATACGGGTAGACACACCGGCGTGTGTCTAGGCCGTGTGTGACACATGGCTTGCCCAGTGGGTGTGTGATACGGCCATGTGTCCCCTATATTTTGAATTTTAGCTTCGAATTGGCCACACGGGCAGAGATAAGGCCGTGTGTTTCAGCCGTGTGAAGGACACGACCCAGGGACATGGGTGTGTGCCCAAGGCATATGAAGTCTGCACCTATTTTATGAAAAATTATGAAAATTAAATCGCCCACACAGCCTAGCACATAGACGCGTGCCTCGACCTTGTGACCCTATTCTATTGATGACATCATAAATAGAGAGTTACACGGGCTGTGGACACGGGCGTGTCCCAAGCCACACGGGCGTGTGTGACCACACGGCCTACCCACACGGGCGTGTGACCCGCCAAAGCATGAAAATTTTCTAAGTGTTGTAAAAAATTTTGAAAGTTCTCGGTTTAGTCCCAAACCACTCCCAATGTATGTTTTGGGCCTAATGGGCTTGTAATAGGGACGATGTGAATGTATATTAAAAGTTATAAATTTGAGTGGAAATTTATGTCCCGGTTCTGCATGATTGCTTGTGTGTAAGTCCGATAATGCCTCGTACCCTATTCCGGCACCGAATACAGGTAAGGGGTGTTACAGTAGTAGAATTAAGTTTTTTTATTTTTTTATATCCTACCAAAAAAACCTAAAATTTATGGCCCAAATTCGTTGACAATTTCTAGATGAAACCAAACAAAAAAACAAATAGAAAACAATAAATTTCTTTTCAAAATTGTGTATTTCTTGGATTGTCTCCTACAATTATGCTTATGAACAAGACCAATACATGAGAACCTAATTGTTAGTTCGAAATTTCAGAGAAAAATGGTGGGACAAATTGAATGATGAAAAATATGACTCTGAGTATTTAGATGATTTTTAACAAAAATCCAAGATTATGCAAGTACATTGCCCCAACCAAACCACTGCAAAATTTCTTCAAGCTAAATCGACCGCCAACGTATTGTTGGCTCAGGCCAAAACCAAAAAAGAATAAAAAAGGCGTATGACTGAAATGCTCAGCTCAATGGATTCCAACTCAAAAGATGAGAAATCCTTAACATCGTTAATCAAAACGGTGGATATTGTATCCACCACAACAGTGATAATCACAAAAACCAGAAAGAGATAAAAAAAAGAAGGAAGGGGAAAAGAAGAAGATAATTGTTTTGAAATAATTGTCTACAACATTCAAAGATTCACTGCATACTTGAAGAAATTGTTCCGAAAGAAGACAAGAAAGCCAAATAGTAAAGATTCCCTAGAAGACAAAAGGCGAAGATGAACAATGATGATTCTCTCTAAAGAAAAGTTGGAGATGAACAATAACGATTCTCTACAAAAATTCTCCTAAAAGAAAAGACGAAGATACACAGTAGAGATTCCCTGCAAAAATTTTGTAATTCAGAGAATATATTCTTTGCAGTTGTAATAATAGTCTAAAAATTAACAATTGTGTAGAGAGAAAAAATATTTGTAATAATGTACTAGATCATATTCTTCAACAAAGACATTGTAAAGAGGGAAGAGCACTCTATAAAAGGCTTTCAATTTGACAATGAAAGACACCTCAATACACGACGCAAAAATTCTCTTAAGCAATGTTTCACTAAAAAACTTTCAAAAATTAAAGTTAATTTTTGTTTTTAAAAATTTAAATTCAAAACAAATTAAATTTAAGTTTTCAAAAATTCAAATATTTGAACTTGAAAAGTATACCCATACTAACAAGTATAATTTTAAAACACTAACTTACAATTAAACTAAAAATTATATGTTTTTAAAACATCAAATAAATTAATAAAACTTTATCATAACATTTATAATATTTATATTTTAAAATAAATCACATGTAAATTCATGCAAATATTAAAATAAAAAAATTGTATATTTAGTTTCTATTCATATTGTGCTTTAAATATTTTTAAAATATTGTTAATGTTAAAAATATGTGACCTAAATTCTTATTAAATAATTAAATAAAAATACAAGTGGTAAAATACGGTACTGGCTGCACAAGTGAAATCCGTATAGAGTATGATTCCTCTATTTGATGTTGATTAGAATAAATTGTTTTAACATTACTGCATTACTTCTATTTGATTTGACTTTGATTAGAATATAGTTTTACAAACTTATAAATAGACGTACTCGCCTCTCCTCTTGTTTCATTCGAATTCGACATAGTGAATTTTCTTCTCCTCTACCTGTGGTTTTTTTTTCCCAAAAGGTTTCCACATAGAATCTATGTGTTCTATTTTTCTCTCTTTTCTTGCCATTATTGACAATCTATTTTTTACAATTAATTTTTTTGAATTTAAGTTGTATTAATATTATATAGTGTTTATGCATTATTTTAAGTTTGAATTTGACGAGTATTCTACATCAGGGCTTGAAGTTTTATTTTGTCTAAATTAGTCCATGATTTGACAATTATTCTTATATTGAAGTTTGAAATTTTTGTGTGTGTGTTCAAGTTAGCTCCTAAACTTGTCAATTGGTCTATTTCATTGAGAAAGAATTGGATGAAAAAAATGAAGGTCTTAATGTGAGAACAATTGTCTAGTTTAAACCACAACGTGAGAACAATTGTCAAGTTTAAATTTCAACATGGAAATCATTACCAACTTGAGGCTCCAAAAGAATGAAAAAACCTTATCACATAAGAAAGATTATTTCAAGGGTAAACTATCGGAGAGATTAGCCAACTATAGTTTTTTTTTTCTTCATCCAACTATGAAAAGTTAAAAATTGGTCATCTAACTATTTAAATTTATCTTTTTTTTGTCACCATTTGGCTAATGTAAAATTGAAAACAACAAAAAATCTAAGATGGATGACTAAAAAGAACAAATTTAAACAGATGAATGATTATTTTATAACCTTTTATAATTAGGTGATAGAAAAATTACTAATCATTTTTATAATTTTTATAATTTTTCATTCGAGTAAGTATTAATGTAGTTAAACCTATTTTAAATATGAATGTTTGAAGTTGGAACTAAAAAGCGGGAGAAAATGGGAAGGTGTAGAAGCAATGGATATGGATGGGAGAGAAAAGAGGCTGTTCACTCTCCTGTGAATTCTCAACATCTTCCCATTTCCCTTTTTCTGTCCTTTCTTTAGACCAAATCCACCCTCTCTTACCTCAATTCTCTCCTTCGTGTCCTTAAATTCAATCCCATTTTTGGTTTCAAACATCCCTCAAAACCAGGTTTTTGAGAAAAGAAAACAAAGCCCATCAGCATTATTATAACGTAAAAACATGTTTGTCAGTGTCAGGATCATTTGTTCTTAATTACCTCGTTGTCTCCGAAGGAAAGTTTATGATAAAATAACTTGAGAGAATGTCTGTGCAGATAATATATGTTTGTTTTTTACTTGGTGCTCCTATGTTTTGATTCTAAACGTTCACCTTATCTTCTTTCGTATATCATTAGCCTGTGATGAGATAAACTGGATATATTAACGTGATGGCCAGAGAGTACAGTGGATTGCAAATGCATCATCAGCTGGAAACAAAGAGGAAGCGTCTCACGTGGATTCTTGGGGTGAGTGCTCTCTGCATATTATTTTATGTGTTGGGAGCTTGGCAGACTACTCCTAGCAGTCAATACGATGTATACACAAGAGTTGGTTGCGATAATAATAGCGCTACCTCAGACAGCAATGACAGTATTCAATCATTAGCAAACTTGGACTTTGCAAGCCATCACCAGGTGGCTCTCGACAGTTCAAAAACAATCAGTCAGTTCCCACCATGTGATATGGCATACAGTGAGTACACTCCTTGCCAAGATAAAGTGAGAGGAAGAAAATTCGATCGCGACATGATGAAATATCGAGAACGGCATTGTCCCACCAAGCAAGAAATGCTCCTCTGCCTTATACCAGCTCCGCCCAAGTATAAGACCCCTTTCAAATGGCCTCAGTCTCGTGATTACGCATGGTACGACAACATCCCTCACAAAGAACTCAGCATCGAGAAGGCAGTCCAGAACTGGATTCAAGTAGAGGGTGATCGTTTCAGATTCCCTGGGGGAGGCACCATGTTCCCTCGGGGAGCCGATGCATATATTGATGACATTGGCGAGCTCATTCCCCTCACTGATGGAAACATCAGGACAGCTGTTGATACTGGATGTGGGGTAAGTAAATGAAATGAACATCCGCTTGCATTATATTTGCTTGCTTTTCCTGTCTTTTATCTAACCGCGAATTCTGTTTGGGCTCCCTATCTAGTTTTGGTCTATGTTATTGTTAATAACTGATACTTGAAGCGCGTACTATTTATCTTGCCTTTGCTGATCCGTTTATTATTTTCTCTGGTGGCAGGTTGCCAGTTTCGGTGCTTACCTGTTGAAGAGGAATATCTTGACAATGTCTTTTGCTCCAAGAGATACACACGAAGCACAGGTCCAGTTTGCACTGGAACGCGGAGTTCCTGCAATGATCGGAATCATAGGTTCCATGAGGCTTCCTTACCCAGCAAGGGCTTTTGACTTGGCTCATTGTTCTCGTTGTTTGATCCCTTGGCAGAATAATGGTAAGGCATCTCTATCTCATTGTTCTATGGGTTCAAACTTCTATATTAGCTAATGGTTGCCTTTAATTGGGGATAGGGGGTTTGTATCTCATGGAAGTGGACCGCATTCTAAGAGCTGGGGTTACTGGATTCTCTCTGGTCCTCCTATCAACTGGAAGAAATATTGGAGAGGGTGGGAAAGAACAAAGGAGGACTTAAAACAAGAGCAAGATGCTATCGAAAACGTTGCTAGACGCCTATGCTGGAAGAAAGTGACTGAAAACAACGATCTAGCAATTTGGCAAAAGCCCATCAACCACGTTGGGTGTGTTAAAGAGGTCATGTGCAAATCAGAGGATCCAGATACAGCTTGGTACTCTCTTTATCGTCTTTCATACAATTAATTTCCTCCTTTGATACCCATGAATATAAAGCCCTTTTTGGGTCTCATTTTCCTTGTCATTTCTCATTTGTGCTAAAAAGGTACAGAAGTTTGGAAGCTTGCATAACCCCAGTTCCACAAGTAGTGAGGTCAGATGAAGTTGCTGGCGGTGAACTATTAAAATGGCCGGAGCGTGCATTCGCTGTTCCTCCTAGACTTAGCCGTGGCTCGGTACCAGGCCTCGGTGTTGATAGATTTATAGAGGATAACGAACAGTGGAAGGATAAGATAGCACATTACAATCGAATTATTGCTCCCTTACGCTCAGGCCGATATCGGAATATTATGGACATGAATGCTTATCTGGGGGGATTCGCAGCAGCTGTGGCAAAGTATCCAGTGTGGGTCATGAATGTGATCCCCGCACATATAGACTATGACACTTTGGGAGTTATTTATGAACGAGGTCTAATTGGTACGTACCAGGATTGGTGCGAGGCATTCTCGACATATCCAAGAACCTACGACCTCATCCATGCTAGTGGCTTGTTTACTTTATATCAGCACAGGTAAACCTTCTATTTCTTGTCGGAAGATGAGATTCTCAATGTTTGATGTAATTTGTTTAAACTCGTGTATATATGTTGGTTGAAGGTGTGACATCACTTACATCTTGTTGGAGATGGACCGGATTCTGAGGCCGGAAGGGTCAGTTATATTTAGGGACACAGTGGAGCTGTTAGTGAAGATAAAGAGTATAACTGATGGAATGAGATGGAAGAGTCATATCGTGGACCATGAAAGTGGACCCTTCAATCCTGAGAAAATTCTTGTTGCTGTCAAAACTTACTGGACTGGTGAAGCAACAAAAAAGAAACCCAAGTAGAGATTTATATATAGTGTATCCCTCTTCCCCTCTCTTTGCACTTTCTGTCTCATTTTTCATCTCGGGAAAATATAGTCTGAGAAACTGAGATTTCACATAACTGTTCCTTTTCTAAGAGTAAAAGTGTAGGTTTAATTATAAATTTTTGTGTATTTTATGGATGCAATGTAAATGTAAGCTGTTTTCTTCAAACTTCTCTCTAACTGTCATTGCTTTAATAACGATAAGACCACGATTGCTATTTTTTGGATCTTCAGGTCTACGTATCCTTCCAATTTGCATGCTGAAACTGTGGGTGTTTTGTTGAAAGATGTCTTTCCTTTCTTCGTTTCTTTTTCTGTAAAAAACCCTAAAATTGTCTTCTTAAGGGACTGATGATTGGGCATGCCACGTTGGAAAATGTTTTACAAGTATTTCTTTCATTTTCCACATAATTAATAGATTTGGCAACAGTAAAGCAAATACGGGGGTACAAACTCTAATGGCAAGAAACTGCCGTTGAGTCGTCTAACGCTTCCGGTCTTTATGTTCTGCTTTGACCCCTTCACGTTCTCCATCGAACCAACCTCGACGTTCGGCCCCAGAACCAAGTTGGCGAAATCGATCATGTCCTCCGCCGACCCCACACACCGCTTGGTCTCGCCGGGCTCCGCACTCACTCGCACTCTTTCAAAGCGTCCAGTGTGTAGTTATCCCCCGCGTGGAATATCCGCTTCAATTCACCAATCTTGGAGGAAGAAAATGGTAATTTAGAAGAAATAATCAGGGGCAAAATTGATTTTTACGGGCATTTTATCTCTAATCTCCAGCATTGGCATCACGGTTCCCCGCTTCAACAACTTCTCCCGGAAGAATTTGCCCGGCTCCACCCATTTATTCACGACACTATTAGAAATCAAACCCACTCCAAGCATAATCTAGAAGCATGAGACGTGGAGCAATTTTGTGCCATGCAAAGTGCTGAAATTTTAGCCATACAAAGTGCTCCATTATTGAGATGTTTTGTGGCTGGAAATTAAGTGGATTAATAGCCACATTTGTTGTCACTTTATCAGCCTATAAATAGAGGCTTGAACTTGTGTTGTAATGAAGAAAAATGAGAAGAAAAAAGAAATAAGAGAAGCAACGTGAGTGAGAGTGAGAAGGTTAGCAAACCTTGAGTGAGTTAAAATCTAGCAGCAGCTAGACTATCTAGTCATTAAGAAAATATTTGTAATCTTCGTATTGTAATATATTAAGTGTGTAATAAAAAGTAAATTTTCGGCCCATCACGTTTCCAACAAGTGGCATCAGAGCTACGGTTCGGAGCTTGGTTCGGAGTTCGGTTCGTGTCCGGTTCGTGTCCAGTTCGGAGTACCTTTGGTGTTCATCTAACAAGTCGATATGGGCGACGTAATTCAGCTACAAGTTCCACAATTGACGAAGACAAATTATGGAAATTGGAGCATTCGAATGAAGGCTTTGCTCGGTTCGCAAGATTGTTGGGAGATCGTTGAAAAAGGATACATCGAGCCCGGAGATGCCGCTACAGAAGCAGCTTTATCAAATGACGCTAAGAAGGCGTTACGAGAAGCACGAAAGAAGGATCAAAAGGCCTTGAATAGTATCTTTCAAGGTATGGATGAATCAACCTTCGAGAAAATATCAGATGTGAAGAACGCGAAGAATGCATGGGAGATTTTGCAAAAATCATTTCAAGGTGTAGAAAAAGCTAAAAAGGTACGCCTTCAGTCACTTAGAGCTGAATTTGAAATGTTAAAAATGAAGAGCTCCGAGAATATCGATGACTATGCCAATCGTGTAAAATCGGTGGTAAATGAAATGAAACGAAATGGAGAAACTCTTGACGAGGTAAGAGTGATGGAGAAAATTCTACGGTCACTCACACGCAAATTCGAGTACGTAGTCGTTGCCATCGAAGAATCAAAAGATTTGTCAAAGATGTCGCTCGAAGAACTTGTGGGTTCTCTGCAAGCCCATGAGCAAAAGATGAAGCTAAATGAAGATAGTGAAAATCTTGATCAAGCCTTGCATAGCAAGTTGTCCGTCGACGACGGAGAAACAAGTAATAACTTTAACCAAGGAAGAGGAAATCGCAGAGGATACCGTGGAGGCTACCGTGGTGGAAACAGAGGAGGAAGAGGATCACGAGGACGTGGAAATCAATCATATGGGAGATATCAAGAAAATAAAGATTATCAAACATCCAACCGTGGACGTGGATCTAGAGGTCGTGGCCGAGGCAGATTTCAAGAAAATAAATCTCAGGTACAATGCTACAACTGTAACAAGTATGGACATTTCAGTTACGAGTGCAGATCAACACACAAAGTGGATGAAAGAAACCATGTAGCAGTCGCAGTAGAAGGCAACGAAAAAGTGGAATCAAATGTCTTTCTCACTTACGGAGAAAATGAAGATCGCAAGAGAAGTGTGTGGTATCTCGACAACGGTGCAAGCAACCACATGTGTGGAAGAAAGGAGCTGTTCACAGAATTAGATGAAACAGTTCATTGACAAATAACTTTTGGAGACAACTCACATGCAGAAATCAAAGGAAAGGGCAAGGTTGTTATAACACAAAGGAATGGAGAGAAGAAGTACATCTCAGACGTTTACTACGTACCAGCTTTGAAGAGCAACCTGATCAGTCTTGGTCAACTCCTAGAAAAAGGATATGAAGTTCATATGAAAGACCGCTCACTCGCCATCAGGAACAAAAGTGGAGAATTAGTTGTTCGAGTTGATATGACGCGAAATCGTCTTTTCACCCTCGACATCGAGTCTGGAGAAGTAAAATGCATGAAGACGGATCTGAAGAATGAATCATGGTTGTGGCACTTAAGGTACGGACATCTCGGATTTTCTGGATTGAAGCTGTTGTCGAAGACAAATATGGTGAATGGATTACCAAGTATTAATCATCCAGATCAACTGTGTGAAGCCTGTGTCAAAGGAAAGCAGCATAGGCAGAAATTTGAAGTAGGAAAATCTCGAAGAGCTAGAAGACCATTGGAAATTGTACACACCGACATATCTGGTCCGTACGACATTGAATCACTCGGTGGAAACAGGTACTACCTAACTTTTATTGATGATTATAGCAGAAAATGTTGGGTTTATTTTCTCAAAGCAAAATCGGAAGCCCTAGAAAAATTCAAGGAGTTCAAAGCAATGGTGGAAAAACAGAGTGGTCGATATTTGAAGATACTCAGATCCGATAGAGGAGGCGAGTATACTGCAAAGCTTTATGAAAGTTTCTGCAAGGATCATGGAATCATTCATCAGTTAACAGCCAGACGCACTCCACAACAAAACGGAGTTGCAGAAAGGAAGAATCGGACAATTCTGGATATGGCAAGAAGCATGATAAAAGGTAAACACCTTCCGAGAACTTTCTGGGCTGAAGCCGTTGAATGCGCAGTTTATCTGTTGAATCAATGTCCAACAAAAAGTGTAAGACACAAGACACCAGAAGAAGCATGGAGCGATCACAAGCCAAGAGTTGGACACCTCAAAATTTTTGGATGCATTGCATATGCACACGTTCCTGAGCAACAGAGGAAAAAGCTTGACGATAGAGGAGAGAAGTGTATCTTTATAGGCTATGACAAAAGAAGTAAGGCCTACAGACTTTATAATCCTCTTACTAAGAAATTGATTATCTCAAGAGATGTCGAGTTCGATGAAGCGAATTACTGGAGATGGAGTGAAGAAGAAAAGAAAGTGGAAGGATTATTTTTTAACGAAGACGACAATGATGTCATCAACCAAGAAGAACAAGGCGATGATCAAAGTCCTGGTACAACAGCCCCTTCGTCACCAACCAGCAGCAGCGGAAGCAGCAGCTCAGATGAAGCACCCACAAGAACACGGAGTCTCAACGACATCTACAATTCTACGGAACCTGTAGAGACGCAGTTCGATTATTCACTATTCTGTCTAATGACAGAATGTGATCCAGTGACATACGAAGAAGCAATTGAAGACAATAAATGGAAGAAGGCCATGGACGAGGAGATTGCTGCAATAAGAAGGAATGACACGTGGGAGCTAACAAGTCTGCCAGAAGGACATAGCCCGATTGGTGTCAAGTGGGTGTACAAGACGAAGACCAACAAAGAAGGAAAAGTAGAGAAATACAAGGCAAGACTAGTCGCCAAAGGCTACAAGCAAAGACAAGGAGTGGATTATGATGAAATATTTGCTCCAGTCGCAAGAATAGACACAATTAGGCTTCTCATAGCGGTCGCAGCACAATACAAATGGAAAATCTATCAGATGGACGTCAAGTCTGCATTCCTGAATGGCTACTTGGAGGAGGAAGTCTACATAGAACAACCACCTGGATATAGCATACAAGGAAAGGAGGACAAAGTCTACCGATTGAAGAAAGCTTTGTATGGATTGAAGCAAGCCCCAAGAGCATGGAACACAAGGATCGACGAGTACTTCCGAAGAAATGGATTCATCAAAAGCCCGCAAGAGCACACCCTGTACACAAAGAAGAATGGATATGGAGATATCATGATCGTATGCCTATATGTGGATGACATGATCTTCACCGGAAACAATCCAGGTATGTCTGATGATTTCAAGAAAGCTATGACTAAAGAATTTGAAATGACAGATATCGGTGAGATGTCATACTTTCTTGGAGTCGAGGTGAAACAAATGCAAGATGGAATTTTTGTCTCTCAAAAGAAGTATGCGGAGCAGATTTTGAACAAGTTCAAAATGAAGGATTGCAAGTCAGTAGTTACGCCAGCTGATCCAGGGATGAAGCTAAGTGTTGATTCGACAAGGGAGTCGATAAATCCGACGTTGTTTAAAAGTCTCGTTGGAAGTTTAAGGTATTTGACAATCACACGACCAGATATTACATATGCAGTAGGATTGGTGAGCAGATTCATGGAGAAGCTGAAGCAAGACCACTTAATTGCCGCAAAAAGAATTTTGAGATATATCAAAGGTACGATGAACCATGGTTTATTCTATACCCACTCACAAGATTCAAAATTAGTTGGCTACTCAGATAGCGATTATGGGGGAGACTTGGATGATCGGAAAAGCACTTCCGGATATGCATTCCACATCAGTTCCGCAGTTTTTTCATGGTCGTCAAAGAAGCAACAAACAATTGCTCTCTCAACATGTGAAGCAGAGTATATGGCCGCAGCAACTTGTACATGCCAAGCAATGTGGTTGAAGAATATTTTGGGAGAAATAGGTGTTTCAAATGAAGGTCCAATTACCATCTACGTTGACAACAAATCCGCTATATCACTTGCCAAGAATCCGGTGTCGCACAGCCGAAGCAAGCACATCGATACGAAGTATCATTTTATCCGAGAGCAAGTGAAAAACAAAAACGTGGAGTTGGTCCATTGCAGGACAGAAGATCAACTGGCAGATATTTTCACAAAGCCGTTGAAAGTGGAGACATTCAACAAATTCAAAGAGAAGCTCGGTATGAAAGTTGGGTTTGAGGGGGAGTGTTAGAAATCAAACCCACTCCAAGCATAATCTAGAAGCATGAGACGTGGAGCAATTTTGTGCCATGCAAAGTGCTGAAATTTTAGCCATACAAAGTGCTCCATTATTGAGATGTTTTGTGGCTGGAAATTAAGTGGATTAATAGCCACATTTGTTGTCACTTTATCAGCCTATAAATAGAGGCTTGAACTTGTGTTGTAATGAAGAAAAATGAGAAGAAAAAAGAAATAAGAGAAGCAACGTGAGTGAGAGTGAGAAGGTTAGCAAACCTTGAGTGAGTTAAAATCTAGCAGCAGCTAGACTATCTAGTCATTAAGAAAATATTTGTAATCTTCGTATTGTAATATATTAAGTGTGTAATAAAAAGTAAATTTTCGGCCCATCACGTTTCCAACAGACACTGCCACTGGCCTTAACTTGAGCAGTTTCAGAGGAACTGCCATAGTTGTATCTACCGAAAACGATGTCCTTTTTTGAATAATCCTTAAAAGTGTTGTTTCTTCCATAGATTTTGAACGCAATGGGTTGACCCACTGCTCCTTCATTGAAAGATTGGCCGTAGTTTGAAAAATCGACTTTTTCTCCATTGGAATTTTTAGTGTAAGATTGGAAAGAATTGTCACCCACATTGGATTGATCGCGATAGCTTGCGAAACTGTTGACCGCCGCTTTGTTGCCGTCTCCGTAACTCTTGAACGTATTTTGTGGAGCATTAGAGTCGAATCAGTACGGAGTGAAACTGTCATTCACACCATTGGCTGGTTCTTCGTAACTGGAAAAACTTGACCCTTCGACATAGGCTGCTTTTCTGTAACTATTTAAGTCGTTAGGAATGTCGTTACCGTTTTTTCCGTAATTCGAGAATGACTGCCCGTTCCCGGCGTTGGCATTTCGGTGTACTGCGTGAACGTGGATAATGGAAGAAATATGTGGAAAACATTTTCCATTGTGGAATGCCCAGTCATGAAGAAAATAGCTGTGACCATTTTAGACAATTTTATTACTTTAGAGTGAGTAACAAGACAATTTACCCTAGATTTGATATGAACCAATGCCTAATATATGCTAAAGTAAGTTAATCAAATTAAAAGTTTCCCTAAATTAAGTTACTTTAATCAAATTATTTATTCAACATACTATCCCTCCTTCACCTTTCATTGGGCTTTGAGTGGACCGGTTTCGCAGTTTGAGAGGAACCGGTGTCTGTTAAGGTGGTTGTTGCCTTCTCATTGTTATACTTTTTCTTTTTTCTTTTTTTAAATTTCACCGATAGCAATAAAGATTTCATTTGAGATCAACTAGCTGTTTTCTATCGCAAGAAAACTTAAAAAGGAACAAGATTACCATGTATCATTTTCCCACTTTCCTATTTTGTTAATTTTATCTAGTGGTTTTCCAGATATTATACTTCGTCTGTAGAAGTTGCATGGTTATATGGGTGAAGCTGAAACATAGTCTTGAATTCATTCTGTGATGAGTTTAAATGGTAGCAAGAGTTAACGGTAACTCATATGTTAGGATATATTTGACGATATTGTAATTCGTGGAGTAATTTTATGCAGATGGCTGTTGTCTTGAGTAGTTTTCAGTTCCCCATAATAAGCATAAAATGGTCTCTTTTCAATATTACTTTCTTTTTGTATAAATATGGTTGCTACCATTGAATAAAACCATCTTTATTTGTCACTGTCACTAGCATTTATATGGTGTCAGGGCCATATTAAGCTCCAACAAATTCGGTCCATCGCAACCGCTGCCATATGATTTATTTGAAGATCCTCCATGTTCCTTGTTGGTAGTCTGTCCTATAATCTTAGTTTTATTTTGACCATATCATAAGATTGTAGATATTACAATCCCTAAGTTGTCAGAAAATCCATCTAGAATCACCAGCTTCATCGAGGACTGCACTGTTCTTGTTTCTTTGACCTCCATTCCTTTATTGAAAATGCATACATGTCAAGGTCCATGCCTTGTTTTCTCATAAAGCTAGAAGTTCTTTGGATTATTGACAATTGGAATGGCATTTGATGCATAGTAATAACACTTGCAGTTCATACCATTTGCGATAATTGTGTTTTTCTCAGTGATACACTTTTTCATACTTTCAAATGTTCTTATTTATATGGTTGTAAATTCAAGTTAAATGAATGTCCCTGAGAATTGTGGTGATGAAGCGTACTCTGTACACTTCAATTTTGGTTAGTGTTTTATATATTTAAATTATTCACACCTAACAACATGTGATTTGATTATGAAAATTTAAGATCAAGTGGTCTACTTTAGTTACACAACATTTATCGTCAATGCTTGTTCCTATTAGGTTTCGATTTTAACTCAAACTTGTTGCTCCTCTTAATGTAAATTTAATATTCACATTACTTTTCCTCAAAAAAAATGGTGATGAAATATAGAGTATGAAATACATATTATATGTATTTTACTAACGTCTCGCCTCTGCCCATATGAGATAAATACATTATATATATATGAAATGTTTGCAAAGGAGGATTTATTTTAGATTTTTATAAGTGTTATCTGATGGTGATTCGTTTTTTACTCCTTTTTGAGACTAGAAACTAGATCGTTGTCACAACCTTCAGATAGGCGGCTGGTTTCTGCTTTTTTAGACTTCAATATGAGCCAAAGTACATGTATTTGTTTGTAATATTGAATAACACCTGCAGAAATTTGTCGCCTTCTACTGAAATACTTACATGTATTCAAGGATTTTGATATGTTTATACATGCAGTGCATTCTAGATTATCGTTTACTCTACTATATGGTATTTATTTTATGGTTTATACCTAAAATTGATGCGATGATTATGTTCATGTATCTGTGATACGCTTTTGGATGTTGTTTGTTTGTTTTGTTTTGTGTTTCGCTCTTCTTTTTTTTTTTATTACTTCTACTAAAACTTTGTTCTTGATGAGGTTCCAATCTTGCATGATATCCACTTAGTATGCTTTGTTGCTTGTTTTACTTGTTAAAAAGAATCATGCTTTTGTTTGATGTTTGCTATATTTAGTTGTTTGTAAGAAATTCTCAGTAGCCTTTTCTTTTTTTGCTTTGACAAGAACTGCCCGTGCTTGTATGTGCTATCCTTACTGTTCTACTTCAGTTCTATTGAGCCTAGCTAGCTGGGTTCTGGTTTATAGCAAGCCTCATGGGCGGTTATGCCCCACGGACAATTACCATCCGCCGCTGTGGATGCTTCGATCATATGCTACCACCAAGTATTCTCAAATTTCCCTTTAAATTGCTGCTGACCTTGCTTTTCGATTTGGACCCTGTATCAACTTTCAAATTGTTACTTAATCATCCATCGTTGCCTTATTCTTTCAAATTTTGGCAGCTTGGAGGATGTAATTTTTTTATTGTTTTGCTGACTTATCCCCTACAGATATTTGGTCTAGAAAGACTGTTATTGTAGCTACCACTAATCTCAATTCTTGTTTTATGCCCCATGGACGGTTACCACCCCACATCTCAGTTCCCACATTCTCGAACAGTTACACCCTACGATTAACACCCAGTATGCTTATCTATGTTTGCTTGTACATGCATATCTATATATTTATATATTTGAGAAAAGGAACCCGAGAGGGATTCCCATGAGTAGTTATACCCCTTTATATGTTTGTATATTCGTATAATGAATTATGAGACAAAGAGAACTCGCGAAGGGTTCTTGTGGGTGGTTATACTCCTTTACATGTTTATACATCCGTATAATGTATACTGTTAGGCAAAGGGAGCCCACGAGGGGTTCTCGCAAGTAGTTATGTCCCATGACATGTATGTATATATTCATAGTGTTTTTTGAAGGGCAAGAGGAACCCATGAGAGACTCTCGCGAATAGTTACATCCACTATTTATGTTTATGTCATATCTATAAATTCTACATGCTATATCTATAACACCATTTTCATCACATAAATTCAAGCCGAGTAGACTTAGCCGACGGTTGTGATTCGACATGAAAAGACCTCACTCTCCATATAATTTTGAGCTGTGAGAGCCAATGGTAATGGGATCAACCTATGATTTTTCTCGTAAACCTTAAGCCTTTGAGCAAAAGCAACACCACTACTTTGTCCATAAGCCTCCCCCATGTGTCTGGGAGTAAGGTCATTTTATAACTTTCCGGTCTCCTCCAATGCGTCTAGGAGCACGGTAACTTGATTACTTACCTGGTCACCACACTTGTTATCCTTATGTTTACTTGCTGGGTCGACATACCCATCAACAACTTAGTCAAGTCGTCATACTCGTCAGCAACCTGGCTGAGTCCCCATACGCGTCAATATCTTGATCAGGTCGCTATACTCATTAGCATCCTAGTTGGGTAGTTACACTCGTCAACAGTTATTTTTGGGTCAGCATTATGATACCACCTCTCATAAGCACTTACTCAATATTGCTCGTAAAAGAAACTCAGGCCAAATGCTACATCCGTTACCCTTATTTCTAAAAATGAATAATCCTCCAGCTCACAACTTAACAGACATTATGCATTTCTTACATTTTACATCACCAAATGGATTACGCACTTGTTACATTTTATATTGTCAAAAAGATAATGCGTCTTTCTTACATTTTATATCGCCCAACGATAGTATACATTTATTACATTTCATATCACCAAACAGATAATATGCATTTCTCGCACTTTGTAGCGCCAATGGATGATTTTTACGTTTTGCATTTTATGCTGCTAACGACCAGATCACACAACTTACATTTCACATTGCCAACGGATATCCTGAGTCCCTCTACCTAGAATAGGGATGACTTGGAGAGGTGAGTTTCCTTGAGGTGGTGATGGGTCGCTGTTTCGACAAGTTTCAGAATGCCACGGGTAAGGACAGTGGAGGTGTACGGCGTGATTGAAACCTAGAAACAAAGGGTTGTTGTTTTGGATTCCATGGAGTTGCTGATGGTCCATGTAAAGGGAAAGTGGATGTGGCTTTGGGAAATGAAAGAGTTCCAGAATGCTCTATTTGTTTTGTTTTGTTTATTTTATTATTATAAATAAAATAACTCAGTTTCCCATTAAAAAAACCTAACAACACAATGGCAAATTTTAATTTCTATGTAAAATATATTTCAAATTGCAATGAAAAGTTGTGACCTGCCCTGAGATGGTTTTAACCAAATAACCTGAAAATGATTGTGAGTGTTGGGCATCGACACGATTAAGCAACAAATAAATAAAAATAGAGGAAGAAATTGAGAAATTGAACACACAAATTTAACGTAAAAAAACCCCTCCAAAGAGGATAAAAAACTACGGGCAAAGATAGATTTATTATAATGGCAAAAGAATAAATAGTACAAAAGATAGAGATAAAAACTATACCCCGAAAATAAAAGAATCCTCAAAACGTAAACACAAAATTTTCTAAAAGTGTTATGAGTTCTAATCTTTAATGGGTGTATTTTCTAAAGTTGTAAAAGAGTCTATTTATAGGATAAATTCATAGGTCAAATAATAATAAAATAATCTAGATTAATCAAGTTTGATTAAAACAAATAAATAGAGTTTAACTGAAATATTATTTCTTAAATTTGACTGAAATAAGAGTCATACTTAACAAATCTCTACCTTTACTCATATTTCCACAATGCCATCTTTGTCAAAGCCCGCCACGGGCTTATCTTGAACTATGCAGGGAACTAACTGAGTCGAATTTGTGCTTAGAAATTGGAAGACTTCTAGCCTTTGACTTGTACATTGCCAAATCAAAACTAACATGAGTCTAATTTTCATGAACACGGTGCCTTAACTTTTCAAAATATGCATCCAAAAGAGAACCTCTCTTCAACGAAACGGTCATACATTTTTCCCTCCTATGACCAAGTTGCCTCCACTCCAAACGAGTTGACTTCGACTCTGTAACGGATGAGGGACATCTGATTTTACCGGTCACTATAGAACCTTCCAGAATATAAAGATTATCGGTTCTTTTACCTTTAAAAAAAAAGAGCTCCACGAGATACTTTAGTACCGCTCGACTCAATGTTGATTCTGTATTCTTTCAAATCTAAAATACTCAAGGAGATGAAATTCTTTAATAAATCAGGTACATACCTGACATTTGAGAGTGTCCTAATTGTCTCATAGTATATCCTAATTTTAACAGTACCAATACTAATTACCTTATTAGATGAATCGTTTCCCATACACACAACTCCATATTCAAGCGAACTGTATGTGGAGAACCATTCTCTATTAAGACACATGTAGAAAGAACATCCCAAATCTAGGATCCACTCAGACGTAAGCTTGGAGTTATTGCTCGTTGACATTAACAAGAAATTATCACCGCTTTCATCAGCCAAATTAGCACTAGTTACATCTTCCTCATTACTTTCAGTAGCTCTTTTATTTCACATTTTATAACAATCTGCTTTGACATGACCTAACTTTTTATAATAGTGACACCTTTTTATCTCGCTTCTTTGATGCTACCAAAACAGAAGCTTGCCTATCTACCTTGCTATCTAAACCAAACTCATTGTCGAGTTTGTCTCTACTCAACAAATAACCCTTTACATCTTCAAAGGAGAGTTTGTCTCTACCATAAATCAGGGTCTCCCTGAAAGACTTGTATGAATGGGGTAAAAAGCACAATAATAGCATAGCCTGATCTTCATCGTTAATCTGAACCTCAACATTTTTTAAATCATTTAAAAGAGTAATGAATTGACTGATGTGATATCTAAGAAGATTACCTTCGTTCATGCGAAACATGAATAGAAGTTGTTTCAACACAAAATGGTTAGCTAGAGACTTAGTCGCATAAAGAGTTTTTAACCTTTTCCACAAGACAGATGAGGTCTTCTCTATCAATACCTCCCCCAATACTGTATTTGAGAGGTAGAATTGGATTACAGACAAGGTCTTTTCATCAAACTCTTCCCATTCTGTTTGATTTAGATTCTCAGACTTTTTGCTGATAACAACTTTTTTCAACCAGGTTTGAACTAGAATTACCATCATCTGAACTTACCACAGATTGAAATTTGTAACATTATCGAACTTCTCAATTTCAAATCAAGTTGCTGCCATCTTTGAACAAGTTGATTTATGAAATTAAACTAGCTTTGTTACCATTTGTTGGGGATCAACCCGATTAAGCAAAGAACAATTAAAAATAGCAGAAGAAATTGAGAAATTGAACACAAATTTAACATGGAAAAACCCCTCCAAAGAGGATAAAAAACCACAGGCAGAGATAATTTCACTATAATGGCAAAAGAATGAAGAGTACAAAAGATGGAGATAAAAATTGTAACATCCCAAAATAGGGCCTAGTCGGAACAATGGTTTTGGGACCACAAATCCGATGTTGAAATATTTATTTTATAATTATTATGAGGTCTAGAATATAAGTATATGCATGTGTTAAAGTTTCATGAAGAAATTCTATGAGTAAGGTGTTCAATTGGAAAATAAGGACTAAATTGAATAAAGTAAAAACTTGGATTCTAGAAGCAATTTGTATGAAATTGCTTTAGATTATTAATTAGAAGGTCTTAAAGAGCAATTTTCCCAATTTCTAATTTTTTGGACAAAAAGGGGCATGTATGGATAAAATTTTAAAGAAAGGGCTTAAGGGCATTTTGGTCATTTGGCTAATTAATGAAATAAAATGGGAAAATAAAGGAAAAAACTAGTCATTCTTCTCCCTCATCCAGCCGAATTTCTCAAGCCCTCCATAGCTAGGGTTTTCAACATTTTCAAGCTCAATAATAAGTGCTCCCAAGCCCCTTTTTTAATGTTCTTTGTATTTTTGAAATCCCGGTAGCTTACTCTCTCCATTTCTACCTATATTTTGAGTTAGGGTTCATGTTTTCAAAATGAACCATGTGTGACATATTTATTCTTTGATGTTTTATGGAGGAATATGAAAGTTGGATGTGTGTTACACAACTTTTCTTAAGTGATTTTCATGAAAAACCCCTAAAAGGACCTTTTTGCAAAAGGTGTAAACTATGTCGTAGAAATGTAAAATAATGGAAAGATTTGGGTTTCCATAAGAGGTAAAAACATTCAGCTAGGCTTGGGTAAGGTGGAAATTGTATGCATTTCATTATACGAGCCTAGGGACTAAATCGTAAATAATGTGAAAGGTTAAGAGCAAAACGGTCATTTTTTTTCGAGGGTGAAATTTAGACTTGAAAAGAATAATGTGGGATATTGATGATTCATTTTTATTGTTATAGACCCCGAGGAACAAATTCCGGAGGTCGATCGAGGAAAATGAAATGTTTCGGAATAACCAAGACACAAAGCCGAAACGGATACCAGGTAAGTTTGAATAACTTAAAGTAAACTCATAATATATCTAATTACATGTTTTATGAATGTATGAATATTGTCTTTGATGATGGCATGAAAGTCCATAAAATGTGGTATTAATAATGGCATTATGATAAATGTCCCGGTTGAGGTTAAAAAGGAAGTTCGATGGGTAAACCATGATTTACATGTGACTTGAGATCCTGCATGTGTTGCAGAAAGGATTTAGCCTGGGTGGGTAATCTATTTATCTCAAATGTAAAAAGGATCTATCCCAGACGGGTGTTCCTTGAGTGATCGAGCCTCCCGAAGAATATTTATGCATTGTGGATTTAGCCCGGACGGGTAATTCGATTAGGGTCTGAATTTAGCCTCGACTGGTAATTCAAATCCGAGCTCATTGAGGGTGTTTTTCACTATAAGAGATTTAGTCTGGACTGGTAATCCCGACATCACTTTATGAGTTTACATTACGGGGGATTTAACCTGGACTGGTAATCCCGCCGTAAGATGTGAGGTTCGTGGGAGTGCATACATGAGATGATTGCTCTTATGATTTGACGGTAATTGGATAATCCATCGAGATTTCCTAGAGACTCAATGGGATTAACATAAGACATAAAAATGAAAATGTTGAATGATGAGCTCATCTAAGACAAATTACATGGTGTATTGTTATGGGACTAACGTGTTGATTGAGTGCATGTGATAGGGAAATTATTTCATGCTTGCTGGTCTCATTGCTTAATATGGATGTATGCTAATAAATCGGTAAGTTTACTTTCCAGTTATTCGGGCTTACTAAGCATGTAAATGCTTACCCCTCTCTTTTTCCTGTCTTACAAAGCTCATGGACTCACGAAGATTGGGAGACGGTTGGAGAGTCAACACACTATCATCTTGTCTAGCTTTGGTATAAAGATACTTTTACTTTGTTCAATGGCATGTATAGGGCTTTTGTTTATTTTGTAATATGTACCATTTGATTAGCCAATATGAAGGTTGGTAAGGTATACATGTCCATATGCACATGGCCATGAGATTTGGCTCATTTTGTTATAAGGGATGACCTACAAAGTTATGCATATTTATATTCAAATGTTATTGTGATGAATGAACATGGCGTATCACAAGTAGATACACTTGTAATGTGACCAAATCACATGGGATGGCTAGGCCATAATTGGCAATGAGTTATATTAATGAGCCAATCTTGAATGTGTATAAAGCATAGACATCCCTGATACAAGAGAAATAACCTAGCATGTACAAAACCGATGAAATGATGTTTACATGCAATGAGGTTTATTAGGGTCACTTAAGTGTATAATTAGGCCCTGTTATGTATTATGAAAACTTATAAGTGAGAATGGATGTTAGAGGCTAACCAAAGGCTTGGAAAATAGCCTAACAAGGTCCACAAGGGTAGACACACGGGCGTGTGTTTAGGCCGTATGTGACAGATGGACCACCCCATGGGGGTGTGGTATGGCCGTGTGTCCCCTGCACCTAAAATTTTAAGTCAGAATGCATGGTAGTAAACACACAGGTAGAGACATGACCGTGTGTCTCAACCGTGTGGAGGGCACGGCCTAACACACGGGCGTGTGTCTTGGTCGTGTTCCCCTAAATGCATGCTGATGTCATAAACAAAATGCTTGAGTTTTTGGACACGGGCGACCACAATGACGTGTCTAGGCCGTGTGAAGGACATAGGCTGGAGGCACGTGCGTGTGCTTGGCCGTGTGAAAACCCCTGTAGGTTCAAAGTAGAAAATAAATTCAATTAATTCCACACGGGTAGGGGACACGGATGTGTCCCAAAGCATACAAGCATGTGCTATGTCTCCACACAGGCGTGTGAGATACTAACCTAGGATTTTCCTTAAAATTTTCCTAAGTTTCGGTTTGGTCCCGAATCTTTTTTAATGTATGACTTGGGCATCGTAGGCCCGTAATAGTAGCACCAAGATATTATTGGATTGGTTTCAAACTGGAACAAAATTTTATAACCCGTATTTCCCGAAAATGTTTGAGTACATGCTTGGTGATGCCTCGTACCTGGTCCTAGTCTCGGGTACAGGTAAGGGGTGTTACATTTAGTGGTATCAGAGCTACGGTTTAGTCGGTTCTAGGATTACTGTAGAGTTTATTGAGTTTTGCTATACATGCCATTATACGAACATTGATAGTGTGACATCTCCTAAATGTTTAATTATCTTTGAATATAGTAAATGTCCTTCAATTAAGCACAAGATGAGTCCAACGGAACTGAAATCCATGCTTCAGCTTCTGTACGACAAGCTGTTTCTAGTAGTAGTAGAAGGCCTGTATCTGAAGGCCGAGAAGAGGCTAGAGTCGCCTTCTTTGACATGATAGATGAGTGGTTTGGAGATTATTTGAGAAATCGCCCCAACATAACACGACCTCCCCCGCCCCCTGACCGACTTGATGAGGAAATGCCATGAGGTATGGTACCTGTAAGAATTGGTAAAGCCCCTGTAGACAAGCTTAGAAAGTACGGGGCTGGGGAATTTAGAGCTAAGATTGATGATGATGCTGAACGAGCCGAGTTCTAGCTCAAGAACACTATACGAGTATTGGACGAATTATCGTGCACACCTGAGGAGTGCTTAAAATGTGTCATGTCACTCCTAAAGGATATTGCATACCACTAGTGGAAGACTGTATCTTCAATGGTGCCAAAGGAAAACATCACTTGGGAATTTTTCCAAGTGGAGTTTAAGAAGAAATATATCAGTCAAAGGTTCTTAGACTCGAAACGGAAAGAGTTCCTGGAACTCAAACAAGGGAATAAGACTGCAACGGAATACGAGAGGGAGTTTGTAAGGCTAAGTCAGTATGCGACTGAATGGGCTCAAATAGAGTCAGAAATGTGTAAACGCTTTGAGGAAGGACTAAATAAGGAAATTAAGCTGTTAATTGGGATCCTTGAGATACGAGAGTTTGCCGCATTAGCTGATCGGGCCAAGAAAGTTGAGGAGCTCAATAATGAAAGGAAGCAAGATAAGAGAGAAGCTCAAGTTGCAAGCAAGAGATCCAGTGGTAAGATGCTCTCATTTCCCACAAAGAAATCAATGAGCCAACATGAACGTTCCACTTCATCGGTGGGATATTCAGGTAGAGCGAGAGGCTCCAAATGGCGTAATCAAAAGTCTTCTTCCCTAATGGTGACTAGTGTGGGGAGTGTAGATGACCAAAAGCCGAAGTATAAAAAATGTAATAAATTTCACTTCGGAGAGTGTCGGATGAAGGGTCGTGCATGTTATAGATGTGGTTCTCTTGACCACTTCCTCAAAGACTGCCCAGAGTGAACCGATAAAGAGGTGAAAGTAACCCTGAAATCGAGTGCTCCTATTTCACGAGGTAGACCTCCGAGGTATCCTGAAAGTGCTAGTGGCAGTCGAGCCTCGGCAAGAATGTATGCAATACGCGCTCGAGAAGAAGCCTTTGCTCCTAACGTTATCACAGGTACTTTTTATCTTTTTAATACTTGTGTTGTTGCCTTAATTGATCCGAGGTCAACGCATTCATACATTTGCATGAGATGAGTGTCTAGCTTGAATATATCTATTGAACCTACTGAATTTATAATCAGAGTGTCGAACCCATTAAGCAAGTCAGTCCTGGTTGATAAAGTCTGTAAGAATTGTCCTTTAATGATTCAGTGTAACGGCCTCGTACCCGAGACCATCGCCGGAGTCGAGCACAAGGTGTTAACGGACTTAATTCATTAATTAAACAGCTCAAACAATTTATTTAGAATTTCCAGACAAGCTGACTAACTGCATCACAGTCGCTAAAAAATCCATATCTCGAGTTACGAAACTCGAAATCCAATTCCGTAAATTTTCCCTGAAAATATACTCATATATCTACTTAATAAATTGTTTATAGAATTTTTTGTTGGGCTAATTAGTATAGTTGATTAGTCAAAGTCTCCCCTATTTCAGGGTTTAGCTACTCTGACCCCTGTGTCTTACAGATCAAATATATCCCTGTCCAGAGTTTCAATGACTATTCCGTTTCTTTCTCATAAAACTAGACTCAATAAGGATTTCATACATGTAAGGTACAACTCCTAATTGTTTTTGTACAATTTATGGTGAATTTTTAAATTTAGAACAGGGGATTCAGAAATTGCTCTGACCCTGTTTCAGAAAAACGTAAATATTTCATAAAATACAACTTTTTTACATATTTTGTTTCTTCCACATGAAAATAGGTTCATTTAGATTAAATTCCATATTTTATTAATCATCTAATTCTATCTATACTAGTTTTAGTGATTTTTCAAACTCACGTCACTGCTGCTGTGTGATTCTATTTTATAGCCAATTTCACCATTTTATGGATTTCCATAGATTAGTTAGCACATAAAGCATACATGTTATCAAATATAATCTCGATTAGCCACTCTAATAGCTAATCATTCTCAAACATTTCCATGCCATCCATGAGTTATATCATAATATTATATATAAAAAAGGATTATAATGCTATACATGCCATATTCCCAAAATATGCAATCCATCATACAGAGATGGTCCGTTGATAGTGTGAGCGTGCCTCCGACCGTCCTGATCTCCAAACCGGCTTGTCAAAACTATAAGGAATGGAAGAGAGGGAGTAAGCATAAATGCTTAGTAAGTTCACATGCAAATAACAAATAACTTAACAAAGCAATTATACCAACCAACATTAGCATAATATCACCAAAACATGTATCACATTTCTATTCATCATTCATCGTCTTACTACATTATTGTTGTCATATCATGTCTCAACCCGAGGGTTAAGTACATACCTGTCCAAAGTGCCCATTCCACAACACTTACCAGTACGTCACTTGCATCTTGAGTATTCTTCCATTTCACTAGAATTTTACCCGTTGAACATATCGAAATATAACTCGGATACATGGAATGTTTGCACATAAGTGCCACATATGTAGCCAAGCTACCATGTAACCCGCCCATAAGCAAACTCGGACTCAACTCAACGAGCTCGGGCGTTCGCATCCATAAGTGAACTCAGACTCAACTCAACGAGTTCGGATGCCTAGTTACATTTCACGAGCTCGGACTCAACTCAACGAGTTCAGACGTTCGCATCCATAAGTGAACTCGGACTCAACTCAATGCGTTCGGATGCCTAGTTACATCTCATGAACTCGAACTCAACTCAACGAGTTCGGACGTTCGCATCCATAAGTGAACTCGGACTCAACTCAACGAGTTCAGATGCCCAAATATCTGAATCTATTCCTAAAGTTCAACGGGACTTTCCTCGTTCGTACTTCTTTACCATTCTCCTTGGAATACCAATGACGATACTTCGGTAGTCTTTCACATTTTTCACATAATTCATAAAATTTTTGCATGTTGTCCAACAATGATCACAAAGCATAGAATTGCATGATAACAATCATAATATCGTATAAATAGCATTAAATCATTTAAAATAACAGTTATATTACAATATTTACATATGAACTTACCTCGATACAAAATGAGAATAGTCGAGCCTATTCCTCGTAAACTTTATTTTTCCCCCGATCTCGACTCGAATCTCTTTTCTCTTGATCTATAATACCAAATTAATTTATTTAATACAAACATTCATCAAAACAGCCCCTAATACAAACTTTGGCAAAATTACCATTTTGCCCTTAAACTTTCACATATTTACACTTTTGCCCCAAGGCTCGTAAATTAAACCTCATCCTATTTTCTTATGTTTTATGACATGCTGATCATTTTTCCCTTCTATAGCAACATCAAATTCACACTCTAACATGTACTTATGAATATTAAGTATTTTTACCGATTATATCATTTTACTCATTTTTACGAAAAATCACTTAGCAAAAGTTGTTTAACACAATCTCAAACTTCATATTCTACCATAAAACATCAAAATTCATACATATCATCCATGGGTAAAATTTTAAATATAAACCCTAGCTCAAAATATTGGTAGAAATAGTTAAACCGAGCTACGAGGATTTCAAAAATGTAAATAACATTAAAAATGGGCATAGAAATCACTTACAATCAAGGCTTAAAAGTGTTGAACCCCTAGCTATGGTGGAGAGAAAATTTTGGCAGCAAATTATGGAGAAGATGATCATTTTTGTGTTATTTTTCCCATTTCATTTCATTTAATATTCAAATGACCAAAATGCCATTCCTTACTAAACTTTAAAAAATTTCATCCATGTCCAATTTTTGTCCATAAACTTAGAAATTAGTCAAATTTCTATTTAAGACCTCCTAATTAATATTTCAAAGCAATTTCATACTAGAAACTTCTAGAATGCAAGTTTTGTAAGTTATTCAATTTAGTCCCTAACTTCAAATTAAGCACTTTATGCATAGAATTTCTTCACGAAATTTTCACACAATCATGCAATCATATCATAGACCTCATAATAACAATAAAATAATCATTTCTATCTCAAATTTGTGGTCCCAAAACCACTATTCCGATTAGGCCCTAATTCGGGATATCACAACTCTCCCCCCTTTAGGGATTTTCATCCCCGAAAATCTTACCGGAAAAGTGGTCTTCATTTAGATTCCTCAATTTCATATTCAGTGCCGAAGAACTTTCACTCAGGCGGTGCCTCCAATATATCTCTTTAATTTGTCATATATTCTGAAAGCCTACGGACTCATCTCTAAATTGCTCTTAAATTTTCAACCCTTCTCAGTTTCCCTTGTCATCTTGACATAAAACCTAGATCTCAATTTGGTTAATGGAGACTAGAATTCCAAGAAATCTAACAATCAAAGGGACCTGCACTCTTTCAAAATAATCATACAGATTTTCATCATCGATAAATCACAATCCAATAACATCTGAATCAAATTACAGTACACATCATTACTCCCTGAATGAATAGGCAAATCTTCATTGTAAGCTTCATACAATTCTTTCTGTATAAGCCTCGGAATAATAATACCATGAATCAGATCCAATCTGAAATTGAACATCAGAAGTTGATCCTCACTGTACTCTTTTAGTTTACTACTCACTATCACATTTTCCTCTTTCCGCTATGGAAATAATTCTGATATAGCCTCAAAAATAATCCTTCTCATTCTCATCCTAATATCAATACTGGAAAAGATAATTCTAGTAGATCCTGATACTCGTCTTTAACCCCATCAACAACTCAAATTTTCTGTGACATTAAATGCTCTAAACTATCACATTACCTTATTTTCATGAAACACATCACCATTCATACAACAGTGCATTACTGAAAATTAGGAAATTTTTACTCAATGCAGACTAGTCCAGTTCAGACGTTTTGGTTAACAATATTCTCATCTGTCCAAACTTTGCTAACATGTAATAAACTTTTCAGCTTTCGTATAATGAAAACTTTATCATTCTTAGTAGCTTCAACTCATATCAAAATTTTCTAAGAGATATACACTTCTCGTTCAGACTATTCGCCTTTTACTCTTAAAGAAATGAAATTCTATTATCAGACTTGAAAAAAATGATCCTGACATAATTGTCATATGAAATCTTTCAAATAAATAATTCACACAGATTAAACACCCGAGCCGATCTAAACACCGTTGAATGACATTTCAAGTAATCCTTTCTTCTAGTTACTAAACAATTCATCATGAGCCATTTACTATTCATTTCTTACGCTAATCAAAACCATCTCAATTGCATTAGCTCAAATAACCAAAATATCTCAATTGAAGTCATTAATTATAATTGACTTACTTAAGAGAAGTAATCCACCATACCAATTGAAACTCGCACTTTTATCACTTATGCCTTTATTGTTGTCAAATTCTTACACGAAAATTTGAGAAATTCCAATATTAAAATCACCACATTACCAAGATCAAATCAGAAGAATAGTCATGCTTGTCATGATTATCACGAGCTAAAAACGCACTTCGAACATAAGTCATAATTGACGAATTATGGAATAAAGATAACAAGAAAACCGAATAAAGAAATCCAAGATTGAGAAACCCAGAATAAAGAAATCCAGAATAAAGAAACCCAAGATACGATAACTATGTCGGAAAATCGAAAACCAAACTCATAGGAAAATATAGAAGATCTTGAAAATTCCTCAAAGAAAAGAAGTCCAGAAGAAAACATCATTTAATCCCACTAGAATCAAATATAACAAGAACAATGTATCTTCCCATACATATATATCAAATGGAGCATTAAGTAGAAGAAACAGTATCATAATATCATACATATCCTCTCATCAATTCTTATCAGACGAAATGTAATAAAATGCCTGAGGAAATACAGTAATACAAATTATAAACCAGTCGGACTACTAATGCATCCATCTAACACCAGGATTAGAAAACATTCCCATATAACAAGAATTTCTTCAAAAGATCAACAGCCATAGAATTTTTTTTCTGAGAACGGATAAATACATAGAACATCTCAGAAGAAACTATTAAATCTGTCCAACCGTAACTGTCACACTCAAATATTACACATTTCAAATATCATTTCCCACAACTAGTTCTGCCATCACAAATTTCATCTTAGACCTTTCACTAAAGAAGACCAGTTCTGAATAAATTTTGATTTACACTTTTCTCGACCTTATACCTGAGTAATTCAATTTACCAAAGTAAATTCATTCTTTAACTGGGACAGTGCATAGCTCTAATAATCTTTATATCAACTTAATACTTTTCTAGCTCTAACTTTATTTACCAACTCATTCTCAGTCTCTAATCATGTTTATGATTATTCTATCACTGAACTCTTTGGTTTCTCAACTGGAAACTTATTCAGTACAAATCTCATGAAATTCCATTATAAGCTCCACTTTGGTAAGGGGGAGGGGTTGTAGGGCCTCTGACTCGACTTTCTCATACATATACATATGACACAATTTCCATCATCATAACAATATCATCAAAATCATATCATTCATTCAGGAAATGCATCATTCATGTTGGTTGACACAAATTTTCTAGTTATCACATTTAGACAAGTATACTTATGCATGCATCCTATGTTTTCTGGATAGCTTGACTTATCCATTCATTTACTCAAACAAATTATACTCATGACATCATATAAGGGCCAAACAAACATAGATATTTGTATCACAATTGCAACTTTCATTTCGTGTATCATCATATACATATCATTACAATCATATAATTCAGTCCAAACAATTTAACATAGATAAATTCATTTCATTATAATCATTTATCTCATAAAAAATATCATTGACATTCATCAACATTCAACGTTCAATCAAGGCAATGACATTTTCATTCATATCATGATATTAGGAACCTTTACTCATACATCTACGAATTTCTCGTTATCCCGTTCATCTTATCAAGTAAGCCAAGTGCACTACATCATATGGGCATTAAGCAAGTATGGATATTTATCACAACATGACGTGTTATCACATATATATATCATAAACTTTTATTCATACTTTTTTGAATCGAGACTCATCATAATCGTAATTTTATTCAAACACCTTCGCATCACATTGAACATGGTCAGTGCAGCTCGATTGGAGAGTACCTCTGTCTAAACAAGACGGTGCTCATATGCGTCGGGAGGCATCACATTATCACGGATCCGTGGCATGTATAGCTGACTCTTACACATGTTAGGTTAGTCCGAGAACCGACTAAACCATAGCTTGATACCACCAAATGTAATGCCCCCATACTCGAGACCATTGCCAGAGTCAAGCACGAGGTGTTAACGGACTTAATTCATTAATTAAACAGCTCAAACAATTTATTTTAGAATTTCTAGACAAGCTAACTAACTGAGTCATAGTCTCTAAAAAATCCACATCTTAAGTTACAAAACTCAAAATCCAATTCCATAAATTTTCCCTGAAAATAAACTCATATATATACTTACTAAATGTTTTCTAGAATTTTTGGTTGGGCCAATTAGTACAGTTTATTAGTTAAAGTCTCCCCTATTTCAGGGTTCGACTACTCTGACCCCTGTGTATTACGGATCAGATATATCCCTATCTAGAGTTTCAATGACTATTCTGTTTCTTTCTAATAAAACTAGCCTCAATATGGATTTCGTACATGTAAGGTAAAACTTCTAATTCTTTTTGTACAATTTATGCTGAATTTTTGAATTTAGAACAGGGGATTCAGAAATTGTTGTGACCCTATTTCAGAAAAACGTAAATATTTCATAAAATACAACTCTTTTACATATTTTGTTTCTTCCACATGAAAATAGGTTCATTTAATTCAATTCCATATTTTATTCATCATCTAATTCTATCTATACTAGTTTTAGTGATTTTCCAAACTCACGTCACTGCTGCTGTGTGATTCTATTTTATAGCCAATTTCACCATTTTATGGATTTCCATAGATTAGTTAGCACATAAAGCATACATGTTATCAAATATAATCTCGATTAGCCACTCTAATAGCTAATCATTCTCAAACATTTCCATGCCATCCATGAGCTATATCATAAGATTATATATAAAAAAGGATTATAATGCTATACATGCCATATTCCCAAAATATGCAATCCATCATATCGAGATGGTCCGTTGATAGTGTGAGCGTGCCTCTGACCATCCTGATCTCCAAACCGGCTTGTCAAAACTACAAGGAATGGAAGAGAGGAAGTAAGCATAAATGCTTAGTAAGTTCACATGCAAATAACAAATAACTTAACAAAGCAATTATACCAACCAACATTAGCATAATATCACCAAAACATGTATCACATTTCTATTCATCATTCATCGTCTTACTACATTATTGTTGTCGTATCATGTCTCAACCCGAGAGTTAAGTACATACCTGTCCAAAGTGCCCATTCCACAACACTTACCAGTACGTCACTTGCATCTTGAGTATTCTTCCATTTCACTAGAATTGTACCCATTGAACACATCGGAATATAACTCAGATACATGGAAAGTTTGCACATAAGTGCCACATATGTAGCCAAGCTACCATGTAACCCGCCCATAAGCGAACTCAGACTCAACTCAACGAGCTCGGGCGTTCGCATCCATAAGTGAACTCAGACTCAACTCAATGAGTTCGGATGCCTAGTTACATTTCACGAACTCAGACTCAACTCAACGAGTTCGGATGCCTAGTTACATCTCACGAACTCGGACTCAACTCAACGAGTTTGGACGTTCGCATCCATAAGTGAACTCAGACTCAACTCAACGAGTTCGAATGCCCAAATATTCGAATCTATTCCTAAAGTTCAACGGGACTTTCCTCGTTCGTACTTCTTTACCATTCTCCTTGGAATACCAATGACGATACTTCGGTAGTCTTTCACATTTTTCACATAATTCATAAAATTTTTGCATGTTGTCCAACAATGATCACAAAGCATAGAATTGCATGATAACAATCATAATATCGTATAAATAGCATTAAATCATTTAAAATAACAGTTATATTACAATATTTACATATGAACTTACCTCGATACAAAATGAGAATAGTCGAGCCTATTCCTCGTAAACTTTATTTTTCCCCTGATCTCGACTCGAATCTCTTTTCTCTTGATCTATAATACCAAATTAATTTATTTAATACAAACATTCATCAAAACAGCCCCTAATACAGACTTTGGAAAAATTACCATTTTGCCCCTAAACTTTCACATATTTACACTTTTGTCTCAAGGCTCATAAATTAAACCTCATCCTATTTTCTTATGTTTTATGACATGCTGATCATTTTTCCCTTCTATAGGAACATCAAATTCACACTCTAACATATACTTATGAATATTATGTATTTTTACCGATTATGTCATTTTACTCGTTTTTACGAAAAATCACTTAGCAAAAGTTGTTTAACACAATCTCAAACTTCATATTCTACCATAAAACATCAAAATTCATATATATCATCCATGGGTAAAATTTTAAATATAAACCCTAGCTCAAAATATTGGTAGAAATAGTTAAATCGAGCTACGAGGATTTCAAAAATGTAAAGAACATTAAAAACGGGCATAGAAATTACTTACAATCAAGGCTTAAAAGTGTTGAAACCCTAGCTATGGTGGAGAGCAAAATTTGGCAGCAACTTATGGAGAAGATGATCATTTTTGTGTTATTTTTCCCATTTTATTTCATTTAATATTCAAATGACCAAAATGCCCTTCCTTACTAAACTTTCAAAAATTCCATCCATGTCCAGTTTTTGTCCATAAACTTAGAAATTGGTCAAATTGCTATTTAAGACCTCCTAGTTAATATTTCAAGGCAATTTCATACTAGAAACTTCTAGAATGCAAGTTTTGTAACTTATTCAATTTAGTCCCTAACTTCAAATTAAGCACTTTATGCATAGAATTTCTTCACGACATTTTCACACAATCATGCAATCATATCATAGAACTCAAAATAATCATAAAATAATTATTTTTATCTCGAATTTGTGGTCTCAAAACCACTATTTTAATTAGGCCCTAATTCGGGATATCACATTCAGGGTCATTGCTTTTCGACTAACCTTATGATGTGGCCATTTGATGAGTTTGATGTAATACTTGGCATGGATTGGTTAAGCCTACATGATGTAATTATAAATTTTTGTAGCAAGTATATTGAATTGAAGTGCCTAGATGGTAAGGTTCTATGGGTTGATTCAAGAGAATTGAATACACCACCGGTTGTGATCACAACAATGGTTGCTCAGAGGTATATGAGAAAAGGGTATGAAGCCTACCCAGCTTTTGTACTAAACACTAAGGAAATGGAGTTGAGGATTAAGTCTGTACCAATAGTATGTGAATATCCGGACGTGTTTCCGGAGGAACTACTCGTATTACCTCCTGATAGAGAGAGAGTTTGGTATTGAACTGGTGTCAGGAATAGCTCCTATTTCTATCGTTCTGTACAGGATGGCACTGACCGAGCTAAAAGAGTTGAAAGCACAGTTGAAAGAGCTGACGGATAAAGGCTTTGCAAGGCCAAGTTTTCACCTTGAGTTGCTCCCATATTATTTGTAAAGAAGAAAGATAGTTCAATGAAGCTATGTATAGATTATCGGCAACTGAACAAGGTAACTATTAAGAATAAGTATCATTTGCCAAGGATCAATGATTTGTTTGACCAGTTGAGGGAAGCCACTATATTCTCTAAGATAGACCTAAGATCCGGCTACTATCAGTTACGAGTTAAGGAATTGGATGTGCCTAAGACGACTTTTAGAACAAGGTATGGTCACTACAAATTTCTTATCATGCCGTTTGGGTTAACGAATTCACCGGCCGTATTTATGGACCTAATGAATAGGATATTTCGGTCATACTTGGACAAGTTCGTCGTTGTGTTCATTGAGGACATTTTGATTTATTCCAAGGATGAGATAGAGCATGCGAAGCATTTGAGGACTGTGTTGCAGACTTTACGGGAAAAGCAATTGTATGCTAAATTTAGCAAGAGTGAGTTTTGGCTCCAAGAAGTAGGGTTTTTGGGCCATATTGTTTCAGGTGATGGCATTCGAGTTGATCCAGGTAAGATCTCTGCAATCATTGAATGGAAACCACCTAAAAATGTAACCAAGGTTAGAAGCTTTTTGGGCTTAGTCGATTACTACCGAAGATTTGTGAAAAGATTCTCCATGATAGCGACTCCAATGACGAGGCTACTACAGAAAGACGTTAAGTTTAAATGGACAGAGAAGTGCCAGCAGAGTTTCGAAAAGTTGAAAACATTGCTAACTGAAACTCTAGTTTTAGTATTGCCTGAATCGGGAAAAGAGTTTATGGTCTACAGTGATGCATCCTTAAATGGACTAGGTTGTGTACTTATGCAGGATGGCAATGTGATAGCCTATGCTTCACGGCAGTTGAAGCCACACGAGAAGAATTATCCAACGCATGACTTGGAACTTTCCGCCATTGTTTTTGCCTTGAAAATCTGGAGGCATTACTTATATGGTGAGACTTGTCATATATTCATAGACCAAAAGAGTTTGAAGTATTTAATGACTTAAAAAGAATTGAATCTGAGACAGCAGAGATGGTTAGAATTAATTAAAGATTACGAGCTGATCATCAATTATCATCCGGGAAAGGCAAATGTGGTCACCGACGGTTTAAGCAGAAAATCTTTGTTTGCATTGATGGTCATGAATGCTCGATTGGCGTTGTTTGATGATGGTTCAGTTTTGGTAGAATTAAAGGTCAGGCCCATATTTTTTTCCGGTAAAAGAAAGATGTTATATGGGTTGTGGTTGATAAGTTGACAAAGTCGGCTCATTTTATTCCGGTAAGGACAGATTATTCACTTGACAAGTTGGCCGACTTGTATATATCTGAGATTGTGAGATTACAAGGGATACCGTTATCGATTATTTCAGACAGAGATCCAAGATTCACTTCGAGATTATGGAAGAAGTTACAAGAAGCCTAGGGTACAAAGTTGAGCTTTAGTATAGCTTCCCACCCGCAGACTAATGGTCAGTCTGAGCTAACGATTCAGATTCTGGAGGATATGTTGCGATGTTGCATCCTTGAATTTCAGGGCAGCTGGGAAAAATATCTGCCATTGGTAGAATTTGGCAATAACAATAGTTTTCAAAAGAGTTTGAAGATGATGCCTTAGGAGGCCTTGTATGGCAGAAAGTGTCGAACTCCATTGTATTGGATAGAACTTAAGGAGAGTCAGATTCACGGATTTGATCTGATAAAGGAAACTGAAGAAAAGGTTAAAGTGATACGTGACTGTTTAAAAGCGGCATCGGATAGGAAAAAGTTATATCCTGATTTGAAAAGAAAAGAGATTGAATTTCAAGTTGGAGATAAAGTATTCTTGAAAGTATCTTCATGGAAAAAGGTATTGAGATTTGGTCAGAGAGACAAACTGAGTTCGCGATTTATCAGACCGTACGAGATCACTGAAAGGATTGGACTGATAGCCTATCGTTTAACATTGCCACCTAAACTGGAAAAGATTCATGATGTGTTCCATGTATCCATGTTGAGACGATATCAATCAGACCCCTCTCATGTGATTTTACCAATGGAGATTAAAATTAGACCAGACATGACTTATGGTGAGGAACCGGTCAAAATTTTGGCTCGTAAGGTTAAACAGCTGAGAAATAAAGATGAGGCTTTGGTGAAAGTTTTATGGAATCGACATAGTGTATAATAGGCTACATGAGAGCTGGAGGAAAACATGAGAAGCCAATATTCGCACCTGTTTACCAGTAAGACTTTCGAGGACGAAAGTCCCTAAAGGGGAGGAGAAATCTAACATCCCAAAATAGGGCCTAGTCGGAACAGTGGTTTCGGGACCATAAATCAGACGTTAAAATATTTATTTTATGATTATTATGAGATCTAGAATATGAGCATATGCATGTGTTAAAGTTTCATGAAGAAATTCTATGAGTAAGGTGTCCAATTGGAGAATAAGGACCAAATTGAATAAAGTACAAAACTTGGATTCTAGAAGAAATTTGTATAAAATTGCTTTAGATTATTAATTAGAAGGTATTAAAGAGCAATTTTTTTTCAATTTCTAAGTTTTTGGACAAAAATGGACATGTATGGATAAAATTTTAAAGAAAGGGCTTAATGGCATTTTGGTCATTTAGCTAATTAATGAAATAAAATGAGAAAATGAAGGAAAAAACCAGTCATTCTTCTCCCTCATCCAGCCAAATTCCTCAAGCCCTCCATAGCTAGGGTTTTTAACATTTTCAAGCTCAATAGTAACTGCTCCCAAGCCCTATTTTTAATGTTCTTTGTATTTTTGAAATACCGATAGCTTACTCTCTCCATTTCTACCTATATTTTGAGTTAGGGTTCATGTTTGCAAAATGACCCATATGTGACGTATTTATTCTTTGATGTTTTACGGAAGAATATGAAAGTTGGATGTGTGTTAAACATATTTTCTTAGGTGATTTTCATAAAAAACTCCTAAAAGGACCTTTTTGTAAAAGGTGTAAAATATGTGGTAGAAATGTGAAATAATGGAAAGATATGGGCTGTCATAAGAGGGAAAAACATTCGGCTAGGCTTGGGTAAGGTGGAAATTACATGCATTTCATTATACGAGCCTAGGGACTAAATCGTAAATAATATGAAAGGTTAGGGGCAAAACCGTTATTTTGTCTGGGGGTGAAATTTAGACTCGAAAAGAATAATGTAAGGTATTGATGATTCATTTTTATTGTTATAGAACCCAAGGAACAAATTCTAGAGGTCGATCGAGGAAAACAAAATATTTTGGAATAACCGAGATGCAAAGCCGAAACGGATACCAGGTAAGTTCGAATAACTTAAAGTAAACTCGTAATATATCTAATTACATGTTTTATGAATGCATGAATATTGTCTGTGATGATGGCATGAAAGTCCATGAAATGTGTTATTAACAATGACATTATGATCAATGTCCCGGTTGAAGTTAAAAAGGAAGTCCGATGGGTAAACCATGATTTACATGTGACTTGAGATCCTGCATGTGTTGCAGAAAGGATTTAGCCCGGACAGGTAATCCGTTGATCTCAAATGTAGAAAGGATCTAGCCCAGAAGAGTGTTCATTGAGTGATCAAGCCTCCCGAAGAATATGTGTGCATTGTGGATTTAGCCCGGGCGGGTAATTCGATTAGGGTAAGGGATTTAGCCTGGACTGGTAATCCGGACATCACCTTACGAGTTTACATTACGGGGGATTTAGTCTGGACTGGTAATCCCGCCGTAAGATGTGAGGTTCGTGGGAGTGCATACATGAGATGATTGCTCTTATGATTTGATGATAATTGGATAATCCATCGAGATTTTCGAGAAACTCAACTGGATTAACATGAGACATAAAAATGAAAATGTTGAATGATAAGCTCATGTAAGACAAATTACATGGTGTATTGTTATGGGACTAACTTTTTGATTGAGTGCATGTGATAGGGAAATTATTTCATGCTTGTTGGCCTCATTGCTTAATATGGATGTATGCTAATAAATCGGAAAGTTTACTTTCCAGTTATTCGAGCTTACTAAGTATGTAAATGCTTACCCCTCTCTCTTCCTTGTCTTACAGAGCTCGTGGACTCGCGAAGATTGGGAGACGGCTGGAGAGTCAACACACTATCATCTTGTCTAGCTTTCGTATAAAGATACTTCTACTTTGTTCAATGGCATGTACAGGGCTTTTGTTTATTTTGTAATATGTACCATTTGATTAGCCAATATAAAGGCTTGTAAGGTATACATGTCTATATGCACATGGCCATGGGATTTGGCTCATTTTGTTATAAGGCATGACCTACAAAGTTATGCATATTTGTATTCAAATGTTATTGTGACGAATGAACATGGCGTATCACAAGTAGATACACTTGTAATGTGACCAGATCACATGGGATGGCTAGACCATAATTGGCAATGAGTTATATTGATGAGCCAATCTTGAATGTGTATAAGGCATAGACATCCTTGATAGAAGAGAAATTGTAACACCCCGAACCCGAAACCGACACCGGAGTCGAACACGAGGTGTTAACTGACTTTAACCCCTTATAAAATTTATTTTCCAGACACTGCCTAATCTGAGTACTAGTCGTTTTAAAAATCATATCTTGAGTTTCGTAACTCGAAAATCAGTTTTGTAATTTTTCCCAGAAACTAGACCCATGTGCCCATCTATGTATTTTTTTCTAGAATTTTTGGTTCGGCCAATTAGTACAGTTTATTAGTCAAAGTCTCCCATGTTGCAGGGGTCGACTACACTGACCTTTGCCCATTACGACTTGAATATCTCCCTGCACGGGGCTTCAATACTGATGCCGTTTGTTTCTATGAAAACTAGACTCAGAGGGGAATCTATACATATATGGTACGACCCATAATTATCTCTGGTTAATTTATAATGAATTTACAAAGTCGGAGCAGGGAATCCAGAAACCGTTCTGGCCCTGTCCCACAAAAATCTGATTATCTCTTAATATACTGCCCATATGATCTTTTCGTTACTTCCTCATGAAAACAGACTCATCGAGCTTCGATTACATAATTTATTCATCAATTAATTTCACTCCTACTATTTTTAGTGATTTTTCAATCTCATGACACTGCTGCTGCCAGCATCTGTTACGAAAGTAACTAGGTCCATTTCATGCCTACCCTTGATCCAACTCAATCGAACATTCGTGCCATTTTCGCATGGCTTAAAGTTTACATGCCAAAGTTCAAACACAACGTAATAGCTTATACATGCCAAAATGTTCTTCTAAGCCAACTAAGAAGAAAGTACCAAAACTTGCTATCCGGTGTGATGACTTCGATGACGACCTGACCCTGCAAAAATAGATGAGTCCAAGCAACCTATAATGGGTGACAAGGAAACACCGAGTGAGTTTATAACTCAGTAAGTCATAAGCAATGTACTACCATCCATCAATAACATTATCACAAGAGGAAACAAAATGGAACGAGACAATTTACTCCATCCATACCGAACCATACCATAGTTCCTCCCACCTATCGATTCAATTTCATATCAATTCATGCATTCACATTCCGTATACTCATCAATAGGACATTGAAGCATTTTCATAAATCAATTTATTTTCGTTACAATCAAACGACTAAACGGCCTTTCACCCATCCTACGATAAATTTTATGTACATGACTTCAAGTATATTTGTCACACAGGTTCAAACTTACCGAGCTCAACACCAAGTATAAGCATAGCACCTATTAGCCATGTACTCAAGACACTTACCCGATCCGCTGTCCGCGATCGACTCAATAGTGTCGCACACATAGTGTCCATAATGATTCACGAATGCATATTGAGTCCGCACACTCAGTGCTATATAATCAACTCGCACACTTAGTGCTACGTAATCAAATCGCACACTTAGTGCTACATAGTCAAACTCGCACACTTAGTGCCGCATGGTCAATTCGCACACTTAGTGCATCATATTCATTTCGCACACTTAGTGCAACATAGTCAAATCGCACACTTAGTGCTGTACAATTTAATCCCGCGCACTTAGCGCCATCTCATGGTCATAAATGGTTATACCCGCACGTTTAGTGCCGAGATCAACAACTCAGTACATCTTACCTCTTTTCTTTTCATTCAACAATTTCATCATCACATACGTACATGCATATATATATATGTATATTTATTCATTCCATTCAGCATCAATACATAAACATTATGACCATTTGAAATAATACCAACTACATGCTTAATGACTTACCTCGTGTTGGGTAAGACGGTTCCAACTCGGCTACTTGATGACCTTTTCTTTGCCTTTGCTCGATTCACCTCCTTTAACTCCTTGAGCTAAATGAAACAAATTTAACTCATTAAGGTCTCATTTTGCTAGCTTATGGCCGAATATGACAAGGAGTTTGATGGGTCATATGGCCACCTTTTAGCTCAAATACACAATGGTCATATGCATTTTTAATCACATCAAATGATTCAATACAATTCACTCGAACCTCAAAGAGAACCTCAAGGTACTTAGTCCATATACACATTAGACATTAGAGTCACATATGTACGAATTCACGAATCGAATTCGACATATTAGCTAATTTTCCCTTTAGTCGAACCTTCTAAGTCAAGATAAAGCCATCAACATGCTTACCTTTGGCCGAACATACACATCAACTTAGGTGCTCATTTATGTGGCCGAACACACACATGTCTATGTTAAGGCCGATTGCAACACTCAATACATCCTACAAGTATGGACACTTGCATTGACTAAACACCATTTCTATTATTTTTACTCCAAAGCCGAATGCCTCTCAAGCCCTAAGCTCATGATCCTTTCATCATTAAGCAAGTGTTATAGCACAACTAACATCCATTTTCAATTTGAACACCAACATAAAAATATTAAACATGAAAATCCATAGCCGAAACCTATACATGACATTACTCATTCCACCCATCGAAACAATATTTGTTCAAGACATCAAGCATTTTTATTTGGGTATTACATATATGAGCATTTAGAATTTATATTTTTAGCAAGATCAATTTCTTTCCTCAACACATTCTTCATCAAAACTTAAAGGAAGTAATCAAATTTCCTTCTTTAATAGCCATAGCCGAATGCTCCATCCATCCATCAAAGTTAAAAATTTTGCATGGTCTAAGTAAGAACCATGATAATTAACCTAAATCAAGCTAAAATTTCACAACTTTAACACAATATACTAACCTTATTAAGCATTCAAATGGCCGAAAGTTCTTTGCCCCTATTCCTTCCTTCACATTCGGCTTAGAAGAAACAAAGATGAACACTTAGTTTTCTTCACCCATTTCCCCCCTTCTCAAGCTTCAAGTGACCGAATGTTTGCCCCAATTCTTTCTTTCAATCCGGCCAAGAAGACAAAGATGATGCTTTGTCTTCATTACTTTTCTTTTTATTCTTTCTTTAATCTATTTCCTTTCTTTTGCATAAAATAATGGCCATTTAATTAAGATTTAATACATATTATATATATATGACCATCATGGCCGGCCACCACTTAAAATAAAAGGGGTATTTGACATGCAAGTACAACTATTTGCAACATGCATAAATGGGCCACCTTACATTAGCCTAGCACATTTCTAAATTTTCTCACATAAGTCCTATTTAATAAAATTTCACTTACAATTTACAAAATTCAACCATGAAATTTTAACACATGCATATATACATATTCTAGACAATAAATATCACATTCAAACATTTCGGTGACTCGGTTTAGCGGTCCCGAAACCACTTCCCGACTAGGGTCAATTTTGGGCTGTCACAACTCTCCCCCACTTAAGGAATTTTCGTCCTCGAAAATCTTACCGGTAAATAGGTTTGGATATCGTTCTTTCATCGAGCTCTCGGGTTCCCAGGTTGCTTCCTCGATCCCGTGTTTGAGCCACAACACCTTAACCAACGGAACCCTTTTATTTCGCAACTCTTTCACTTCACGAGCTAGGATACGAATCGGTTCTTCTTCATAGCTCAAGTCAGATTGAATTTCAACTTCTGAGGGATTAATCACATGTGACGGATCGGATCTATAACGTCTAAGCATTGAAACATGAAAGACATCGTGAATCTTTTCAAGTTCATGGGGTAAAATCAATCGATACGCAACTGGACCGACTCGTTCGGATATTTCGTATGGCCCAATGAATCTCGGACTCAACTTGCCCTTTCGGCCAAATCTGAGTACCTTTTTCCAAGGCGAAACTTTAAGAAACACTTTATCTCCCGCCTGATATTCAATGTCTTTTCGTTTCAAATCCGCATACGATTTCTGACGATCCGTGGCTGCCTTTAGACTTTCGCGGATTACCTTTACTTTTTGTTCGGCATCTTTAATCAAATCAACTCCGAAAATTTTACTTTCACCAAGCTCGGTCCAAAACAATGGCGTACGGCATTTACGACCGTACAAAGCCTCATAAGGTGCCATCTTAATACTTGATTGAAAACTATTGTTGTAAGCGAATTCAATCAAAGGTACATACCGTTCCCATGAACCACTAAACTCAAGGATGCAGCATCTCAGCATATCCTCGAGTATCTGAATTATCCGCTCGGATTGTCCATCGGTTTGGGGGTGAAAAGCGGTGCTAAAATGCAGCTTGGTACCCAAAGCTTCTTGCAATTTCTTCCAAAATCGTGAGGTGAATCTCGGATCTCTATCCGACACGATAGAAATAGGTACTCCATGTAATCTCACAATCTGAGAGACATACAATTCGGCTAGTTTATCCAATGAAGATCCGTACGCACGGGGATAAAGTGAGCCGACTTAGTCAGCCTATCAACAACAACCCAAATCGCATCCTTCTTACTTGCGGACAATGGCAGTCCGGACACAAAGTCCATTGTGACTCGGTCCCATTTCCACTCGGGTATCATGATCGGCTGAAGTAACCTGAAGGCACTTGATGTTCCGCTTTCACTTGCTGACATATTAAACATCTCGAAACAAAGTCGGAGATGTCTCGTTTCATACCACGCCACCAAAATCGACGTTTCAAGTCGTTGTACATTTTCGTGCTCCCGGGGTGAATTGACATTCGGCTACAATGGGCTTCATTCAGAATCATCGGAATGAGTTCTGAATTCCTTGGAACACACAAACGACTTCTAAACCTCAAACAACCATCATCATCAATCTGAAACTCCGATTCCTTGTTCGGAACCACTCAGCTCGTTTTGCAACCAATTCATCATCGACCTTCTGAGCTTCACGAATTTGATGAGTCAATAATGGTTTGGCTTTTAATTCAGCTACTAACACATTGTCAGGTAGAACAGACAAGTGTACATTCATTGCTCGCAAAGCAAAAGTGATTTCGGCTTAAGGCCGCAACCACATTAGCCTTTCGGGTGGTATCAATGACAAGCTCGTAATCTTTCAACAACTCAAGCCACGTCTTTGTCGCAGATTCAGTCTTGAGTATCAAATATTGAGACTTTTGTGATCCAAAACACATGGACTTCTCACAAACAAATAATGTCGCATATTTTCAATGCAAACACAATGGCGGCTAGTTCGAGATCATGGGTCGGATAATTTCTCTCGTGTGGCTTCAATTGTCTCGACGCATAGGCCACAACTCACCTTCTTGCATCAATACGCAACCCAACCCAAGTAGGGATGCGTCACTATAAATGACAAACTCTTTACCCGATTCGGGTTGCACCAAAATTGGAGCTTCAGTCAAATGAGTTTTCAGTTGATCGAAGCTTTTCTGACATTTCTCCGTCCATTCGAACTTAACATCCTTTTGAAGTAGCTTCGTCATTGGTGTGGCTATCATCGAGAAACCTTTGACAAATCGTCGGTAATAACCGGCGAGCCCTAGAAAGCTCCGGACTTCGGTAACATTTCTCGGAGGCTTCCAGTTAAGTATGGCTGAAATTTTGCTCGGTAACTCGAATACCCGATGCGGTCACTACAACAATGACCCAACGAAGCTAACCTTGCAACACTTGCCCTCAGGATGCTAGCATGCGTCTCATCTCTTGAATAGACAAGATGTCATCAATAAAACACAACTACGAACCGATCCAAATACGCCTGAAGATCGATTCATCAAATCCATAAACACCGCAGGGCATTAGTGAGCCCCAAACGGCATCACTAAAAATCGTAGTGACCCTGACCTCGTCTGAAGCAGTTGGGTACGTCCGAATCTCGAAATCGCAACTGATAATAACCCGAATCTCCAAAATCTCTTCTTTGGAAA